>NC_068440.1:45696479-45698979 GCF_023373465.1 Oncorhynchus keta | reverse complement strand
CCTCCCCTCCCTCCTCCTCCCAGCCTCCTCCTTCTCTCCCTTCCTCCCAGCCTCCTTCTCTCCCTCCTCATCCTCATCCTCCCCTCCCTCCCTCCCTCCCTCCCTCCTCCCTCTCCTCCCTCCTCCCTCCTTCCCTCCTCCCAGCCTCCCTCCTTCTCTCCCTCCAGCCTCCTCCTCTCCCTCCTCCCAGCCTCCCTCCTTCTCTTCCTCCCAGCCTCCCTTCTCTCCCTCCCTCCCAGCCTCCCTCCTTCTCTCCCTCCCAGCCTCCCTCCTTCCTCCCCCAGCCTCCCTCCTTCCCTCCTCAGCCTCCTCCTTCTCTTCCTCCCAGCCTCCTCCTCTCCCCTCCCTCCCAGCCTCCCTCCCTCCCTCCATCCCAGCCTCATTCTCTCCCCCAGCCTCCCTCCTTCTCTCCCTCCCAGCCTCCCTCCCTTCTCTCCTCCCAGCCTCCTCCTTCTCTCCCTTCCTCCCAGCCTCCCCTCCTTCCCTCCTCCCAGCCCCCTCCTCTCCCTCCTCCCAGCCTCCCTCCTCCCTCCTCCCCTCCTCCTTCTCTCCCTCCCTCCCAGCCTCCTCCTTCTCTCCCTCCCAGCCTCCCTCCTTCCCTCCCTCCCAGCCTCCTCCTTCTCTCCTCCCAGCCTCCCCTTCCTCCCTCCCAGCCTCCTCCTCCCTCCCAGCCTCCCTCCTCCCCTCTCTCCTCCCAGCCTCCTCCTTCTCCCTCCCTCCCAGCCTCCTCCTTCTCTCCTCCCAGCCTCCCTCCTTCCCTCCCTCCCAGCCTCCCTCCTTCTCTTCCTCCCAGCCTCCCTCTCTCCCTCCCTCCCAGCCTCCTCCTCTCCTCCCAGCCTCATTCTCTCCCTCCCAGCCTCCCTCCTTCTCTCCTCCCGGCCTCCTCCTTCTCCCTCCCAGCCTCCTTCTCTCCCCCCAGCCTCCCTCCTTCCCTCCTCCCAGCCTCCCTCCTCCTCTCCTCCCAGCCTCCCTCTCTCCCTCCTCCCAGCCTCCCTCCTTCTCTCCCTCCCAGCCTCCCTCCTTTCTCCTCTCCCAGCCTCTCTCCTTCTCTGTCCTCCCAGCCTCATTCTCTCTCCTCCAGCCTCCTCCTTTCTCCCTCCCAGCCTCCTCCTTCTCTCCTCCCAGCCTCCTCCTTCTCTCCTCCCAGCCTCATTCTCTTCCTCCCAGCCTCCCCTCTCCCTCCTCCCAGCCTCCTCTCTCCCTCCCTCCCTCCTTCTCTCCTCCCAGCCTCCTCCTTCTCTCCCTCCCAGCCTCCCTCCTTCTCTCTCCTCCCAACCTCCTCCTTCCTCTCCTCCCAGCCTCCTCCTTCTCTCCCTCCAGCCTCCTCCTTCTCTCCTCCCAGCCTCCCTCCTTCTCTCCTCCCAGCCTCCCTCCTTCTCTCCCCTCCCAGCCTCCTCCTTCTCTCCCTCCCAGCCTCTCCCTCCATCTCCTCCTCCCAGGTCCCTCCTTCTCTCCCTCCCAGCCTCCCTCCTTCTCTCCCTCCCAGCCTCCCTCCTTCTCTCCCTCCCAGCCTCCCTCCTTCTCTCCCTCCCAGCCTCCCTCCTTCTCTCTCCCTCCCCAGCCCTCCCTCCTTCTCTCCCTCCCAGCCTCCCTCCTTCTCTCCCTCCCAGCCTCCCTCCTTCTCTCCCTCCCAGCCTCCCTCCTTCTCTCCCTCCCAGCCTCCCTCCTTCTCTCCCTCCCAGCCTCTCTCCTTCTCTCCCTCCCAGCCTCCCTCCTCCTCTCCCTCCCAGCCTCTCTCTCCCTCCCAGCCTCTCTTCTCTCTCCTCCCAGCCTCCTCCTTCTCTCTCCCTCCCAGCCTCCCTCCTTCTCTCCTCCCAGCCCTCCTTCTCTCCCCCCAGCCTCCTCCTTCTCTCCCCCTCCCATCCTCCCTCCTTCTCTCCCTCCAGCCTCCTCCTTCTCTCCTCCCATCCTCCCTCCTTCTCTCCCCCCCAGCCTCCCTCCTTCTCTCCCTCCCAGCCTCCCTCCTCTCTCTCTCTCTCCCTCCCAGCCTCTCTCCTTCTCTCTCCCTCCCAGCCTCTCCTTCTCTCTCCCTCCCAGCCTCCTCCTTCTCTCCTCCCAGCCTCCCTCCTTCTCTCCCCTCCCAGCCTCCCTCCTTCTCTCCCTCCCAGCCTCCCTCCTTCTCTCCCTCCCAGCCTCCCTCCTTCTCTCCCTCCCAGCCTCTCTCCCTCCCAGCCTCTCTCCCAGCCTCCCTCCTTCTCTCCCTCCCAGCCTCTCTCCCTTCCAGCCTCTCTCCCTCCCAGCCTCTCTCCCAGCCTCCCTCCTTCTCTCCCTCCCAGCCTCTCTCCCTATGTCCATGGTTCAGAGGAGACGAAATGGAACTGATGGTGTGTGAATGTCAAAACTCTTTGAAAATGGAGGGAAATAGATGTGAAGAGGAAAGGTTGGACCTGGGGGACCAATCCATTAAACAGGGTGTGCTAATGTTCTGGGACATTCACCTTTCACCTCTGTGGTTTACCCTCACACTGCTTTTTCTCTGTCTATTTTCATCTGTCTTTTC
>NC_068440.1:45690568-45696379 GCF_023373465.1 Oncorhynchus keta | reverse complement strand
GGGTCCTACTGGAACTAGAGCCAGGAGAAAGTGTCTGGGTCCTACTGGAACTAGAGCCAGGAGAAAGTGTTTGGGTCCTACTGGAACTAGAGCCAGGAGAAAGTGTTTGGGTCCTACTGGAACTAGAGCCAGGAGAAAGTGTCTGGGTCCTACTGGAACTAGAGCCAGGAGAAAGTGTTTGGGTCCTACTGGAACTAGGGATTGGTGTATTTCCTGTCCTGTGTAACCTCAACAGGCCTTTCAGGCAGACGGTGCATCTCCTAGTCTGACTTCCTGTCTGGGTCTCTAAACACAGGCAGAGAGCATCAGGGTCATTCTAATGCATAGTTAATGTGTTCCTCATACCCTTTAAAGATAAACCTTCCACATCACTTACAGTAAGACACTTAATGATGTTAGAGCCATACTCTTTCTCTCCTGATCGATCTTGTTATGTTTGTATGTTTGTGTGTCTAGGAGGATGTCTGAGTGAGTGTAATGTCCCACAGGGTGTCTGAGTGAGTGTAATGTCCCACAGGGTGTCTGAGTGAGTGTAATGTCCCACAGGGTGTCTGAGTGAGTGTGTGTAATGTCCCACAGGGAGTCTGAGTGAGTGTAATGTCCCACAGGGTGTCTGAGTGAGTGTGTGTAATGTCTCACAGGGTGTCTTAGTGTGTAATGTCTCACAGGGTGTCTGAGTGAGTGTGTGTAATGTCTCACAGGGTGTCTGAGTGGAGTAATGTCTCACAGGGTGTCTGACTGGAATGTCTCACAGGGTGTCTGAGTGTGTGTAATGTCTCAGCCAGGAAAGTGTCTGGTGAGTGTGGTAATGTCTCACAGGAAAGTGTCTTGAGTGTCCTAATGTCTCACAGGGGAGTCTGGAGTGAGTGTGTGTAATGTCTCACAGGGTGTCTGAGTGAGTGAGTGTAATGTCTCACAGGGTGTCTGAGTGGAACTAATGCTCACAGGGTGTTTGGTGTCCTACTGTCTCAGCCAGGAGTGTCTGAGTCCTACTGTGTGTGTAGAGTCTCACAGGGTGTCTGAGTGTTTGTAATGTCTCACAGGGTGTCTGAGCCAGTGAGAAATGTCTCACAGGGTGTCTGAGCCAGTGTAATGTCTCACAGGGTGTCTGAGTGTGAACTATGTCTCACAGGGTGTCTGAGTGTGTGGAATGTCTCACAGGGTGTCTGAGTGAGTGTGTGTAATGTCTCACAGGGTGTCTGAGTGTGTGTAATGTCTCACAGGGTGTCTGAGTGAGTGTGTGTAATGTCTCACAGGGTGTCTGAGTGTGTGTAATGTCTCACAGGGTGTCTGAGTGAGTGTGTGTAATGTCTCACAGGGTGTCTGAGTGAGTGTGTGTAATGTCTCACAGGGTGTCTGAGTGTGTGTGTGTAATGTCCCACAGGGTGTCTGAGTGTGTGTAATGTCTCACAGGGTGTCTGAGTGTGTGTAATGTCTCACAGGGTGTCTGAGTGAGTGTGTGTAATGTCTCACAGGGTGTCTGAGTGTGTGTAATGTCTCACAGGGTGTCTGAGTGAGTGTGTGTAATGTCTCACAGGGTGTCTGAGTGAGTGTGTGTAATGTCTCACAGGGTGTCTGAGTGTGTGTGTGTAATGTCCCACAGGGTGTCTGAGTGTGTGTAATGTCTCACCGGGTGTCTGAGTGGGTGTAATGTCTCACAGGGTGTCTGAGTGTGTGTAATGTCTCACAGGGAGTCTGAGTGTGTGTAATGTCTCAACTGGGTGTCTGAGTGTGTGTTTGTCCCACAGGGTGTCTGAGCCAGGTGTAATGTCTCACAGGGTGTCTGAGTGGAACTAATGTCTCACAGGGTGTCTGAGTGTGTGTAATGTCCCACAGGGTGTCTGAGTGTGTGTAATGTCTCACAGGGTGTCTGAGTGAGTGTAATGTCTCACAGGGTGTCTGAGTGTGTGTAATGTCTCACAGGGTGTCTGAGTGAGTGTGTGTAATGTCTCACAGGGTGTCTGAGTGAGTGTGTGTAATGTCCCACAGGGTGTCTGAGTGTGTGTAATGTCCCACAGGGTGTCTGAGTGTGTGTAATGTCCACAGGGTGTCTGAGTCCTACTGGAACTCACAGGGTGTCTGAGTGAGTGTGTGTAATGTCTCTGGAACTGTCTGAGTGTGTGTAATGTCTCACAGGGTGTCTGAGAAAGTGTTATGTCTCTGGAACTGAGTGTGTGTAATGTCTCTGACAGGGTGTCTGGAGAAAGTGTGTGTGTAATGTCTCAACTAGAGCCAGTCTGAAAGTGTGTTGTCTCACAGGGTGTCTGAGTGTGAGTTATGTCTCACAGGGTGTCTGAGTGTGTGTAATGTCCCACAGGGTGTCTGAGTGTGTGTACTGTCTCACAGGAGAAAGTGTTTGAGTGTGTGGAATGTCCCAGGAGGGTGTTTGAGTGTGTGTAATGTCCCAGGAGGGTGTCTGGTGTGTGTAATGTCTCACAGGGTGTCTGAGTGTGTGTAATGTCTCACAGGGTGTCTGAGTGTTTGTAATGTCCTCACAGGGTGAGCCTGAGTGTGTTTGTCCTACAGGGTGAGCCAGTGAGAAAGTGTTGTAATGTCTCACTGGGTGTCTGGAGTGTGTGTAATGTCTCACAGGGTGTCTGAGTGTGTGTAATGTCTCACAGGGTGTCTGAGTGTGTGTAATGTCTCACAGGGTGTCTGAGTGAGTGTGTGTAATGTCTCACAGGGTGTCTGAGTGTGTGTAATGTCTCACAGGGTGTCTGAGTGTGTGTAATGTCTCACAGGGTGTCTGAGTGTGTGTAATGTCCCACAGGGTGTCTGAGTGTGTGTAATGTCTCACAGGGTGTCTGAGTGAGTGTGTGTAATGTCTCACAGGGTGTCTGAGTGAGTGTGTGTAATGTCTCACGGGGTGTCTGAGTGAGTGTGTGTAATGTCTCACAGGGTGTCTGAGTGTGTGTAATGTCTCACAGGGTGTCTGAGTGTGTGTAATGTCTCACAGGGTGTCTGAGTGAGTGTGTGTAATGTCTCACAGGGTGTCTGAGTGTGTGTAATGTCTCACAGGGTGTCTGGGTGAGTGTGTGTAATGTCTCACAGGGTGTCTGAGTGTGTGTGTGTAATGTCTCACAGGGTGTCTGGGTGAGTGTGTGTAATGTCTCACAGGGTGTCTGGGTGAGTGTGTGTAATGTCTCACAGGGTGTCTGAGTGAGTGTGTGTAATGTCTCACAGGGTGTCTGGGTGAGTGTGTGTAATGTCTCACAGGGTGTCTGAGTGAGTGTGTGTAATGTCTCACAGGGTGTCTGGGTGAGTGTGTGTAATGTCTCACAGGGTGTCTGAGTGAGTGTGTGTAATGTCTCACAGGGTGTCTGAGTGTGTGTAATGTCTCACAGGGTGTCTGAGTGTGTGTAATGTCTCACAGGGTGTCTGGGTGAGTGTGTGTAATGTCTCACAGGGTGTCTGAGTGAGTGTGTGTAATGTCTCACAGGGTGTCTGAGTGTGTGTGTGTAATGTCTCACAGGGTGTCTGAGTGTGTGTAATGTCTCACAGGGTGTCTGAGTGTGTGTAATGTCTCACAGGGTGTCTGGTGAGTGTGTGTAATGTCTCACAGGGTGTCTGAGTGTGTGTAATGTCTCACAGGGTGTCTGAGTGTGTGTAATGTCTCACAGGGTGTCTGAGTGTGTGTAATGTCTCACAGGGTGTCTGAGTGTGTGTAATGTCTCACAGGGTGTCTGAGTGAGTGTGTGTAATGTCTCACAGGGTGTCTGAGTGTGTGTAATGTCTCACAGGGTGTCTGAGTGTGTGTGTAATGTCTCACAGGGTGTCTGAGTGTGTGTAATGTCTCACAGGGTGTCTGAGTGTGTGTAATGTCTCACAGGGTGTCTGAGTGTGTGTAATGTCTCACAGGGTGTCTGAGTGTGTGTGTGTAATGTCTCACAGGGTGTCTGAGTGTGTGTAATGTCTCACAGGGTGTCTGAGTGTGTGTAATGTCTCACAGGGTGTCTGAGTGAGTGTGTAATGTCTCACAGGGTGTCTGAGTGAGTGTGTGTAATGTCTCACAGGGTGTCTGAGTGTGTGTAATGTCTCACAGGGTGTCTGAGTGAGTGTGTGTAATGTCTCACAGGGTGTCTGAGTGTGTGTAATGTCTCACAGGGTGTCTGAGTGTGTGTAATGTCTCACAGGGTGTCTGAGTGAGTGTGTGTAATGTCTCACAGGGTGTCTGAGTGTGTGTTATGTCTCACAGGGTGTCTGAGTGTGTGTAATGTCTCACAGGGTGTCTGAGTGTGTGTTATGTCTCACAGGGTGTCTGAGTGTGTGTAATGTCTCACAGGGTGTCTGAGTGTGTGTTATGTCTCACAGGGTGTCTGAGTGTGTGTTATGTCTCACAGGGTGTCTGAGTGAGTGTGTGTTATGTCTCACAGGGTGTCTGAGTGTGTGTAATGTCTCACAGGGTGTCTGAGTGCTAAATTGATAAGTATATATGGTACATGTGTTTGCGCGTTATTCCTAATTAGGTTAACCCTAAACGTTGAGTCCAGTGTTGTTGTATGTAAACCCTGTGTTGTTGATGCTATGTATTAGCCATAGCATCGTAGCCACCGCTCGGCCATATTGCCTCTCCCCAGTAGGAGCAGTCCTCCACAGGAATGAATGGAATTCCACAGTATGTCCATTTTTAATGGACAACATTGCATGTATTTAATGAATGGGGCGGCAGCGTAGCCTAGTGGTTAGAGCGTTGGACTAGTAACCGGAAGGTTGCGAGTTCAAACCCCCGAGCTGACAAGGTACAAATCTGTCGTTCTGCCCCTAAACAGGCAGTTAACCCACTGTTCCTAGGCTGTCATTGAAAATAAGAATATGTTCTTAACTGGCTTGCCTGGTTAAATAAAGAAAAAATAAAAAAATAAAATAAAAATGTTGTTGTTGTTGTGGGGAACTGTAACATTAGTGATCAACAAGGAATATTTTTTTTAAGTATTTTTTTTTATTGTATGTTTAGCATTATACGTGTATATATATATATATACATATATAAATATGGTGAAAGTGTGCATTTTGGTGTCAGTAATGTAATTATTGTGGCGAAAGCAAGAAGTACACATTAGTAAATGTATTTCTGTAGCTACCACAACAGCGAGGGAGGTACAGCGACCCACACATTTTTTTTTAATCTAGTGTATAAATAAATCATGGGCTGAGTCAGAAGTAGCACCATCCCTCTGTCTGAGCTATGTCATTAACGCTGACAATAACACTCCTCTCAACTCTGCAGCCACACACACACGCTCCTCTGCAGACATTTAGGTCTATTAATCCAATAATTGATGAGTTTAGTCGCACCCAGAAATTCTCTCTCTCTCTCTCTCTCTCTCTCTCTCTCTCTCTCTCTCTCTCTCTCTCTCTCTCTCTCTCTCTCTCTGTCTCTCTCTCTGTCTCTCTCTCTCTGTCTCTCTCTCTCTCTCTCTCTCTCTCTCTCTCTCTCTCTCTCTCTCTCTCTCTCTCTCTCTCTCTCTCTCTCTCTCTCTCTCTCTCTCTCTCTCTCTCTCTCTCTCTCTCTCTGTCTCTCTCTCTCTGTCTCTCTCTCTCTCTCTCTCTCTCTCTCTCTCTCTCTCTCTCTCTCTCTCTCTCTCTCTCTCTCTCTCTCTCTCTCTGTCTCTCTCTCTCTCTCTCTCTCTCTCTCTCTCTCTCTCTCTCTCTCTCTCTCTGTCTCTCTCTCTCTCTCGTCTCTCTCTCTCTCTCTCTCTCTCTGTCTCTCTCTCTCTCTCTCTCTCTCTCTCTCTGCTCTCTCTCTCTCTCTCTCTCTCTCTCTCTCTCTCTCTCTCTCTCTCTCTCTCTGTCTCTCTCTCTCTCTCTCTC
>NC_068440.1:45689231-45690468 GCF_023373465.1 Oncorhynchus keta | reverse complement strand
CAGGACCAGGCAACGAGTAGGTAATTTGCCTTTGCCTTCCGTCCTGCTAGCTAATGTTCAATCGCTGGAAAATGAACTGAAAGCACGTACAGTATATTCTACCAATGGAACTGTTAGAGCCAAATAGCCAATTCGTATTTGTATACAATAACCAGAGCATTATTATATTAATTATTGGAGATGAATAGCCATTTGCAGGAGGGAAGAAGTTGGGCCTACGAGGAGGAGTTTTGGCTCGACTGGGGAGCTGTACAGTTTTTTGACCCCACTTGCTCGCACTTACTCACATTATATCTTGAATTTCCTGCACACAATAGCATTCATTTATTGAACTTATAGGTTATTAGAATTAGAGGAATTATAAGGAACAATTTTCATTTCCCCATCTTTTATTTTAGAGCGTCTGTAAGTGTTATGTGCTTGAATGAAGAAGCATCCTTTTGTTTGTAAACTTGCCACACTGCCATCATCTCTATGGACACTTACAATCTGAAGCCGCACTGCCATCATCTCTACGGACACTTACAATCTGAAGCCACACTGCCATCATCTCTACGGACACTTACAATCTGAAGCCGCACTGCCATCATCTCTACGGACACTTACAATCTGAAGCCGCACTGCCATCATCTCTACGGACACTTACAATCTGAAGCCACACTGCCATCATCTCTACGGACATGCAGTAAAGCCTGCGGTGAGTCTGTGTCTGAAATAGCCCCTCTCTCGCCAGGCCAGCGGTCATCTTTATTGGATGGAATGGAGAAAATATGCCACTACATTAGTCAAAAAACTCAGCTGAAGGAAAGCTGCACTACTCATGCTGGTCCAAGCGCACTTGGACCTGAAGGACAGGACCGGGAGGACAAGTCCTACCATTCTTCACGACTGTTTGACGGTCAAAAAATAAAGATATAGACTTTAGACTTGTTATAGACTGGTACCCAGGCTAGTCCTTCAATTCTGCAGTCGTAACCACTGAGAAAATAGAAATGAACTCATCTGGTCAAACAGAGGAGGAAAACTAAAATAACAAACAAATAAATTAATAAATAATGGGATTATGTTGCATAGTGGAAATACATATATATATATATATAATATAGCGACTGAGCGCAATCAAAGGAAGGAAAACATCTGTGTGAAAAAACAAAACGTGAGAGAACGTATGAAAACAAAAAACAAGTGTCGTGGTGAATAAAAGGAGAAATAAATGTTTGACGGTCAAAACATAAAG
>NC_068440.1:45686461-45689131 GCF_023373465.1 Oncorhynchus keta | reverse complement strand
AGTAAAAGGTAGAGTATTGTTGCTCAGATCTATACCTAGAGGCCAGCGTGGATAGTAAAAGGTAGAGTAGTGTTGCTCAGATCTATACCTAGAGGCCAGCGTGGATAGTAAAAGGTAGAGTATTGTTGCTCAGATCTATATGTAGAGGCCAGCGTGGATAGTAAAATGTAGAGTATTGTTGCTCAGATCTATACCTAGAGGCAAACTTGGATAGTGCAAATGAAAAATGAACAAAATTAAATCTTTGCTTAAAGAATCAAAATGTTGAAATTGTGAATTTTTGATTCGATCCTCACTGAATTTAAGGACGTTCAGGAAGCTGTGCAAATATTGTTTCCTGATTAATTAAATTGAAATGAGACAATTAATTGGTATGAGTCAAATTGGTATGAGTCAACTTTGTGCAGAAATTCAGAATGTGGTGGAAACATGGAAAAATATGTTGCTTGCCTACGGAGCTGTGAGGGGAACGGCACCTCAGTACCTCCAGGCTCTGATCAGGCCCTACACCCAAACAAGGGCACTGCGTTCATCCACCTCTGGCCTGCTCGCCTCCCTACCACTGAGGAAGTACAGTTCCCGCTCAGCCCAGTCAAAACTGTTCGCTGCTCTGGCCCCCCAATGGTGGAACAAACTCCCTCACGACGCCAGGACAGCGGAGTCAATCACCACCTTCCGGAGACACCTGAAACCCCACCTCTTTAAGGAATACCTAGGATAGGATAAGTAATCCTTCTCACCCCCCCCTTTTAAGATTTAGATGCACTATTGTAAAGTGACTGTTCCACTGGATGTCATAAGGTGAATGCACCAATTTGTAAGTCGCTCTGGATAAGAGCGTCTGCTAAATGACTTAAATGTAAATGTAAATGTAAATACCCTACAGGAACTACAAACAATGGTTGCCCCAGAAGGCAGTATTTCTAATTGTGCCCTCAGAGAGTCCTTCAAAGTCCGGATCACGAGGGTCAAGAACATCTACCTCAGTCTCCACGACTGAAAAATGAGGCAGAGAAAGCAGTTAGACCAATCGGCTATATTATGCATTAGAGTAGGAGAAGGCTTGACGGCAATCAGCCATGGAGGCAATGGAACTGAGAGCAAAAATAGCAGCGTCAGATGCTAAATTAATGGTCCTGAAGAGCATTCAACTGGATTCACACTTCCCCGAAGAAGCCAACGGAGATGGAATGAATGCTTACCTGAAGAAGAAGCCAACGGAGATGGAACGAGTGCTTACCTGAAGAAGAAACCAACGGAGATGGAATGAGTGCTTACCTGAAGAAGAAACCAAAGGAGATGGAATGAATGCTTACCTGAAGAAGAAACCAAAGGAGATGGAATGAATGCTTACCTGAAGAAGAAACCAACGGAGATGGAATGAGTGCTTACCTGAAGAAGAAACCAACGGAGATGGAACGAGTGCTTACCTGAAGAAGAAGCCAACGGAGATGGAATGAGTGCTTACCTGAAGAAGAAACCAACGGAGATGGAATGAATGCTTACCTGAAGAAGAAGCCAACGGAGATGGAATGAATGCTTACCTGAAGAAGAAGCCAACGGAGATGGAATGAATGCTTACCTGAAGAAGAAGCCAACGGAGATGGAACGAGTGCTTACCTGAAGAAGGAAAATCCCATTTATGGAAGACCAGCATCTGTAACATCACCTGTGGATTTCATAAAGTTAGGGCTGTAGTGGAGCAGGTTGAGAGCTTCAAGTTCCTTGGTGTCCACATCACCAACAAACTAACATGGTCCAAGCACACCAAGACAGTCGTGAAGAGGGCACGACAAAACCTATTCCCCCTCAGGAGACTGAAAAGATTGGACATGGGTCCTCAGATACTGAAAAGGTTTTACAGCTGCACCATCGAGAGCATTGGTTGCATCACCGCCTGGTATGGTAACTGTTTGGCCTCGGACCGCAAGGCACTACAGAGGGTAGTGCGTACTATACCGGGCGGTGTCAGAGGAAGGACCTAAAAATTGTCAACGACTCCAGCCACCCTAGTCATAGACTGTTCTCTCTGCTACCGCACAGCAATCGGTACAGGAGTGCCAAGTCTAGGTCCAAGATTCTTCTAAACAGCTTCTACCCCCAAGCCATAAGCCTCCTGAACATCTCATCAAATGGTTACACCCCCCCCCCCCACCCCCCACCCCCTTCTTCGCTACTGATACAATCTCTGATATTATCTATGCAAAGTCACTTGAACAACTCTGGCTAATGGTATTGACATTGGTTAAGGGTGTTGTGGGATGGATGTGGTGATGGATGAGGACAGTGGTTAATGGTATTGTGATGGATGAGGACATTAGTAAGGGTATTGTGATGGATGAGGACATTAGTAAGGGTATTGTGATGGATGAGGACATTAGTAAGGGTATTGTGATGGATGAGGACATTAGTAAGGGTATTGTGATGGATGAGGACAGTGGTTAAGCGTATTGTGATGGATGAGGACATTAGTAAGGGTATTGTGATGGATGAGGACAGTGGTTAATTAAGGATATTGTGATGGATGAGGACAGTGGTTAATGGTTGTGATGGATGAGGACAGTGGTTAAGGGTATTGTGATGGATGAGGACAGTGTTTAAGGGTATTGTGATGGATGAGGACAGTGTTTAAGGGTATTGTGATGGATGAGGACAGTGGTTAATGGTTGT
>NC_068440.1:45678961-45681461 GCF_023373465.1 Oncorhynchus keta | reverse complement strand
AGTGCCTGTAATCTGGTTCAGGTTATTAATCAACCTACTCAACAGGAAGCTTCTCACTGTAACCAGTGCCTGTAATCTGGTTCAGGTTATTAATCAACCCACTCAACAGGAAGCTTCTCACTGTAACCAGTGTCTGTAATCTGGTTCAGGTTATTAATCAACCCACTCAAGAGGAAGCTTCTCACTGTAACCAGTGTCTGTAATCTGGTTCAGGTTATTAATCAACCCACTCAACAGGAAGCTTCTCACTGTAACCAGTGTCTGTAATCTGGTTCAGGTTATTAATCAACCCACTCAACAGGAAGCTGCTCACTGTAACAGTGTCTGTAATCTGGTTCAGGTTATTAATCAACTCACTCAACAGGAAGCTTCTCACTGTAACCAGTGTCTGTAATCTGGTTCAGGTTATTAATCAACCCACTCAACAGGAAGCTTCTCACTGTAACCAGTGTCTGTAATCTGGTTCAGGTTATTAATCAACCCACTCAACAGGAAGCTTCTCACTGTAACCAGCGTCTGTAATCTGGTTCAGGTTATTAATCAACCCACTCAACAGGAAGCTTCTCACTGTAACCAGTATCTGTAATCTGGTTCAGGTTATTAATCAACCTACTCAACAGGAAGCTTCTCACTGTAACCAGTGTCTGTAATCTGGTTCAGGTTATTAATCAACCTACTCAACAGGAAGCTTCTCACTGTAACCAGTGTCTGTAATCTGGTTCAGGTTATTAATCAACCTACTCAACAGGAAGCGTCTCACTGTAACCAGTGTCTGTAATCTGGTTCAGGTTATTAATCAACCTACTCAACAGGAAGCGTCTCACTGTAACCAGTAATCTGGTTCAGGTTATTAATCAAGGTGTTTACTACAGGGACAAAATCATCCACATGTATTGATCACATTTTTACCAATACTAGAAATGTGTTCTAAAGCTGAATCTGTACCCATTGGATGCAGTGATCACAATATAGTGGATATATACAGGAAAGACAAAGTTCCAACAGCTGGGCCCTAAAATAGTGTAGAGATACAAAGGATTTATAGTGGATATATACAGGAAAGACAAAGTTCCAACAGCTGGGCCCTAAATAGTGTAGAGATACAAAGGATTTATAGTGGATATATACAGGAAAGACAAAGTTCCAACAGCTGGGCTCTAAAATAGTGTAGAGATACAAAGGATTTAACTGTGACTCTTATGTGGATGATGTTAAACATATTTGTTGGTCTGATGTGATTAAAAGCATTCAAGGCGCTGCACTTGATGAATTTATAAAATGTATTTTTCCAATTATTGTTAAACATGCAACTGTTAACTGTTAAGAAACAGGCTCCAAGGATTGATGCTGATTTAAAAAAAAAAAACGTTATAGTTGAAAGGGAAAAGGAGAGGCTGCACATCTGTCTTACTTACTGAAAATTGAGAAATCTATTAACTAAACTAAACTCGACAAAAAGTAGAAGAAAGTGTATCATGAAATTGAGATCATAAATATAAAGAATTATGGAGAAAAAAAATATATATATTGGCAGAAAGACAAGTTCAACTCCACCTTTTATAGAATCAGATGTCTTATTCATCACAAAAACCATTTGATGTTGCCAATTAGTTTAACTTCATTGGCAAACGAACAATGAGCCACTCTACTCATGGCACGAAAAAAATCTAAAATACTGAAGTAAAGCATTGAAAGTTAGAATTTTGTCCAGTTAGTGTGGGAACAATTATTATAGTTATCGATCAATAATGACAAACCTCCTGGCAGCTGACTCTATAGCCACTCCAAGGTAATTCCATGATTTACGAACCAAGTGGAAAAACTGCCTTGACTTGTTCTAACAGCTGCCCTATCAGCTTGGTGCAATCTCTTAGCAACATTTTTTCAGCTGAATCTGGTAATGAATGGTGTGGCTGTTGAACAATTTCAGGAGACTATATTACTTGGTGTTACCTTAGATTGTAAACTGTAATGATCAAAACATATAGTTTCAATGGTTGTAAAGATGGGGGGAGGTCTTTTCAGTAGTGTAGATGAGGAGAGGTCTATCTATAATAAAGAGATGTTTTTTTGACCCCATGTTGGCTGTCTCTGATTGAGAATCATATTTAGGTATTTCTGCCTGTTTTCCCATGTTGGCATTGTCTCTGATTGAGAATCATACTTAGGTAGCCTGTTTTCCCCATGTTGGCTGTGGGTGATTGAGAATCATACTTTAGCCTGTTTTCCCCAGCCTGTTTTCCCCCCATGTTGGCTGTCTCTGATTGAGAATCATACTTAGGTAGCCTGTTTTCCCCATGTTGGCTGTGGGTGATTGAGAATCATAGCCTTTTTCCCCATGTTGGTTGTGGGTGACCTGTTTTCCCCATGTTGGTTGTGGGTGATTGAGAATCATACTGTTTTCCCCATGTTGGCTGTGATTGAGAATCATACTTAGGTAGCCTGTTTTCCCCATGTTGGCTGTAGCCTGTTTTCCCCATGTTGGTTGTGGGTGATTGAG
>NC_068440.1:45650274-45678861 GCF_023373465.1 Oncorhynchus keta | reverse complement strand
CGGTTTCCATTTATTCTCTTATTCTTTTGTATTCTGTGTTCAGTTATATTTCATAAAACTTATATTATGGACACTTACCACGCTGCACCTCCTCTTCTCCTTCGCCAGACGAAAACCGTTACACAGGCCCTGACCTTAGAGAGACTTTTTATTTCTCTATTTGGTTAGGTCGGGGTGTGATTTGGGTTGGCATTCTAGTTTTTCTATTTCTTTGTTGGCCGGGTATGGTTCCCAATCAGAGGCAGCTGTCTAGCGTTGTCTCTGATTGGGGATCCTACTTAGGCAGCCTTGTTTCTCACCTTTAGTTTGTGGGATCTTGGTTTTTGTGTCGTGCCTGTGAGCACTCCAGTCATTACGTCTCGTTTACTGTTTATTGTTTTTGTTGGTGAGTTTAATTTAAATTAACATGTGGAGCTCTATGTACGCTGCTCATTCAGAAGATCGTGACACAACGAAAGACCTAGTTAAGCTGCAGCTGGCCCAGAACAGAGCGGCATGTTTTGCTCTTAATTGTAATCAGAGGGCTGATATAAATACTATGCTGCCAGTCTCTCTTGGCTCAGAGTTGAGAAGAGCTTGACTCTCTTCTTATTTTTTTCCTAAGAAACATCAATGTGTTGAAAATCCCAAATTGTTTGCGTCGTCACCTTACACACTTACTCTGACACACACACACACACACACTTAGCCCACCAGACATCCCCCCTCAGGGATCTTTTCACAGTCCCCAAAATCCAGAGTCCTTCTTGCATGGAACTACCTTCCATCTCATATTGCTCAAATAAACAGCAAACCTGCTTTTTTAATAACAGATAAAAGCAACACCTCGCAGCACAACTCCTCTCCCCCTATTTGACCCAGATAGTTTGTTGCTACGTCCTTTTATTTTTTGTTGAGGTATTCCTGTCTTTGAGCTTTTAATAATAATAATAATAATAATAATAATAATAATAATAATAATAATATATTCCATTTAGCAGACGCTTTTATCCAAAGCGACTTACAGTCATGTGTGCATACATTCTACGTACGTACGTTTTCTTGTCTATTGACGTTCTGCATTATGTCATTCTGTATTATGTTTCATGTTTTTTGTGTGTGGAACCCCAGGAAGAGTAGCTTCCGCTTTCGCAAACAGCTAATGGGGATCCTAATAAAATACCGTAAATATCAAATACCAAACTGTCGAGCCGAGCTGGTTCTTTGAACTGTGCTTGTGTTGTATGATGGGTAATCTGACCTGAAGTATTTACAGCTACTTGTACCCGCTACAGTTGCTTTGGCTGTTAATTTAACCTGTTATTAGATCTCTTAGTATATATGTAAGTAGTTATCGTACTGTATATTCAAAATGTATCTCAGAGTAAGAGAGCTGATTTAGGATCAGGTCCTCTCAGAGTAAGAGAGCTGATTTAGGATCAGGTCCTCTCAGAGTAAGAGAGCTGATTTAGGATCAGGTCCTCTCAGAGTAAGAGAGCTGATTTAGGATCAGGTCCTCAGAGTAAGAGAGCTGATTTAGGATCAGGTCCTCTCAGAGTAAGAGAGCTGATTTAGGATCAGGTCCTCTCAGAGTAAGAGAGCTGATTTAGGATCAGGTCCTCTCAGAGTAAGAGAGCTGATTTAGGATCAGGTCCTCCCTTGGCCTTTTAATCTATTTAATACGATCTAAACTGATCCTAGATCAGCCCTTCTAAGCTTTGTGAAATCTGGTCTAGGACTCTGTAAGCCTTCGTCCGTCCTGCCCGTCTTCCATCACGTTGCTGTTTGCTGAACGTTCCCAGCTCTGTGTTTCTGATGACTTGTCTCCTTTCTGTCTTTCCACAGGTTGACGGGGTTCCAGCTGCCCTCGCCCATAGTGAGCACAGGACCCAGGCTCACACTGTGGCTGCTGTCAGACTATGCTGTCAGTGGACAAGGCTTCAAGGCCATCTATGAAGGTAACAACGTCTTATACTGAAATTAAGTCTTACAAAACCTATAGAGGTAACATATGCCTCCTCTCGCTCTCGCTCTCGCTCTCCCTCTCTCTCTCGCTCTCCCTCTCTCTCTTGCTCTCTCTCTCTCCCTCCCTCCTTCTCTCCTTCTCTCCCTCTCCCTCTGCCTATCCCTCTCCCTCTCTCCCTCTCCCTCCCTCTCTCTCTCTCTCCCTCCCTCTCTCTCCCTCTCTTCCTCTCCCTCTCCCTCCCTCTCTCTCTCCCTCCCTCCCTCTCTCCCTCTCTCCCTCCCTCTCGCTCTCTCCCTCTCTCGCTCTCTCCCTCTCTTTTCTCTCTCCCTGACGTTAATGTTCTCATTCTCTGTCTCTCCCTGTAATCTACCTTCTTCTCCTCGTTCTAGTCTGTGAGTACCCCATTACTGATTCCTTTGACATCTCTGGGCACCGTCCCTAAGTCCCAAGACGTAAAGCTAAAGCTTCCACCTTCACAAAGCCCCTTCAGTAGATATAATGACGTAAAACATCAGGAAAGCAGGTCAACGATGCATTCACCTCTGAGCACATCCCATCGTACAGACAATATACTGTAACCTACTGTACTCCTAGGGATGTGGCGGGCATGACATTCTGTCAGCTGGCAACAGTCATGCAAATAACTGCTGGTCATTAACATAAACACATGAAGTATCTCATGTAGTAGAATCTCATGTAGTAGTATCTCATGTAGTAGTATCTCATGTAGTAGTATCTCATGTAGTAGAATCTCATGTAGTAGTATCTCATGTAGTAGTATCTCATGTAGTAGTATCTCATGTAGTAGTATCTCATGTAGTAGTATCTCATGTAGTAGTATCTCATGTAGTAGTATCTCATGTAGTAGTATCTCATGTAGTAGTATCTCATGTAGTAGTATGTCATGTAGTAGTATCTCATGTAGTGGTATCTCATGTAGTAGTATCTCATGTAGTAGTATCTCATGTAGTAGTATCTCATGTAGTAGTATCTCATGTAGTAGTATCTCATGTAGTGGTATCTCATGTAGTAGTATCTCATGTAGTGGTATCTCATGTAGTAGTATCTCATGTAGTAGTATCTCATGTAGTAGAATCTCATGTAGTAGAATCTCATGTAGTAGTATCTCATGTAGTATTGTCTCATGTAGTAGTATCTCATATCTCATGTAGTAGTATCTCATGTAGTAGTATCTCATGTAGTAGTATCTCATGTAGTGGTATCTCATGTAGTAGTATCTCATGTAGTAGTATCTCATGTAGTAGAATCTCATGTAGTAGAATCTCATGTAGTAGTATCTCATGTAGTATTGTCTCATGTAGTAGTATCTCGTGTAGTATCTCATGTAGTAGTATCTCATGTAGTAGTATCTCATGTAGTAGAATCTCATGTAGTAGTATCTCGTGTAGTATCTCATGTAGTAGAATATCATGTAGTAGAATATCATGTAGTAGAATCTCATGTAGTAGTATCTCATGTAGTAGTATCTCATGTAGTATCTTGTGTAGTAGTATCTCATGTAGTAGTATCTCATGTAGTAGTATCTCATGTAGTAGAATCTCATGTAGTAGTATCTCATGTAGTAGAATCTCATGTTGTATCTCATGTAGTAGAATCTCATGTAGTAGAATCTCATGTTGTATCTCATGTAGTAGTATCTCATATTGTATCTCATGTAGTAGTATTTCATGTAGTAGTATCTCATGTAGTAGAATCTCATGTAGTAGAATCTCATGTAGTAGAATCTCATGTAGTAGTATCTCATGTAGTAGAATCTCATGTAGTAGAATCTCATGTAGTATCTCATGTTGTATCTCATGTAGTAGTATCAGAATCTCATGTAGTAGTATCTCATGTAGTAGTATCTCATGTAGTATCTCATGTAGTAGTATCTCATATTGTATCTCATGTAGTAGTATCTCATGTAGTAGTATCTCATATTGTATCTCATGTAGTAGTATTTCATGTAGTAGTATCTCATATAGTATCTCATGTAGTAGTATCTCATGTAGTAGAATCTCATGTTGTATCTCATGTAGTAGAATCTCATGTAGTAGAATCTCATGTTGTATCTCATGTAGTAGTATCTCATATTGTATCTCATGTAGTAGTATTTCATGTAGTAGTATCTCATATAGTATCTCATGTAGTAGTATCTCATGTAGTAGTATCTCATGTAGTAGAATCTCATGTAGTAGAATATCATGTAGTAGTATCTCATGTAGTAGTATCTCATGTAGTAGAATCTCATGTTGTATCTCATGTAGTATAATCTCATGTATCTCATGTAGTAGAATCTCATGTAGTAGTATCTCATGTAGTAGTATCTCATGTAGTAGAATGTCATGTAGTAGAATCTCATGTAGTAGAATCTCATGTAGTAGCATCATGTAGTAGAATCTCATGTTGTATCTCATGTAGTAGAATCTCATGTAGTAGTATCTCATGTAGTAGTATCTCATGTAGTAGAATCTCATGTGGTATCTCATGTAGTAGTATCTCATGTAGTAGTATCTCATGTTGTATCTCATGTAGTAGAATCTCATGTAGTAGTATCTCATGTAGTATATCTCATGTAGTAGAATGTCATGTAGTATCTCATGTAGTAGAATCTCATGTAGTAGTATCATGTAGTAGAATCTCATGTAGTAGTATCTCATGTAGTAGAATCTCATGTAGTAGTATCTCATGTAGTAGAATGTCATGTAGTAGAATCTCATGTAGTAGAATCTCATGTAGTAGTATCATGTAGTAGTATCATGTAGTAGTATCATGTAGTAGAATCTCATGTAGTAGTATCTCATGTAGTAGAATCTCATGTAGTAGTATCTCATGTAGTAGAATGTCATGTAGTAGAATCTCATGTAGTAGTATCATCATGTAGTAGAATCTCATGTAGTAGTATCTCATGTAGTAGTATCTCATGTAGTAGTATCTCATGTAGTAGAATCTCATGTGGTATCTCATGTAGTAGTATCTCATGTAGTAGTATCTCATGTTGTATCTCATGTAGTAGAATCTCATGTAGTAGTATCTCATGTAGTAGTATCTCATATAGTATCTCATCTAGTAGTAACTCATGTAGTAGTATCTCATATAGTATCTCATGTAGTAGTATCTCATGTAGTAGTATCTCATATAGTATCTCATGTAGTAGTATCTCATGTAGTAGTATCTCATATAGTATCTCATGTAGTAGTATCTCATGTGGTATCTCATATAGTATCTCATGTGGTATCTCATGTAGTAGTATCTCATGTAGTATCTCATGTAGTAGTATCTCATGTAGTAGTATCTCATGTAGTAGTATCTCATGTAGTAGTATCTCATGTAGTAGTATCTCATGTAGTGGTATCTCATGTAGTGGTATCTCATGTAGTGGTATCTCATATAGTGGTATCTCATATAGTGGTATCTCATATAGTGGTATCTCATGTAGTGGTATCTCATCTAGTAGTATCTCATGTAGTGGTATCTCATATAGTGGTATCTCATATAGTGGTATCTCATATAGTGGTATCTCATCTGGTAGTATCTCATCATGATGTAGTATCTCATATAGTATCTCATCTAGTAGTATCTCATAGCCCACAAGCCACTGTTGCAGACATTTGGAACATCTACATTTTATAATGTATATCCATGTAACATAGGCTTCATCTTTACAATAAATCCATTATTTATTTTAGGCAAATCTAAAGAAACATTAGCCTATGATATGATATACACTAGTTTGATATGAAGGACATTTAGCCTATGATATGATATGATATACACTAGTTTGATATGAAGGACATTTAGCCTATGATATGATATACACTAGTTTGATATGAAGGACATTTTCATAGGGACGGAATAGCATATTCCTGGTCTGGCTATGCCATATGGCTGTGGGCTACATTAGGGGCCTGATCTGGCTGTGCCATATGGCTGTGGGCTACATTAGGGTCCTGATCTGGCTGTGCCATATGGCTGTGGGCTACATTAGGGTCCTGATCTGGCTGTGCCATATGGCTGTGGGCTACACTAGGGTCCTGATCTGGCTGTGGGCTACATTAGGGTCCTGATCTGGCTATGCCATATGGCTGTGGGCTACATTAGGGTCCTGATCTGGCTATGCCATATGGCTGTGGGCTACATTAGGGTCCTGATCTGGCTGTGCCATATGGCTGTGGGCTACACTAGGGTCCTGATCTGGCTGTGGGCTACATTAGGGTCCTGATCTGGCTATGCCATATGGCTGTGGGCTACATTAGGGTCCTGATCTGGCTGTGCCATATGGCTGTGGGCTACATTAGGGTCCTGATCTGGCTATGCCATATGGCTGTGGGCTACATTAGGGTCCTGATCTGGCTATGCCATATGGCTGTGGGCTACATTAGGGTCCTGATCTGGCTATGCCATATGGCTGTGGGCTACATTAGGGTCCTGATCTGGCTGTGCCATATGGCTGTGGGCTACACTAGGGTCCTGATCTGGCTGTGGGCTACATTAGGGTCCTGATCTGGCTATGCCATATGGCTGTGGGCTACATTAGGGTCCTGATCTGGCTGTGCCATATGGCTGTGGGCTACATTAGGGTCCTGATCTGGCTATGCCATATGGCTGTGGGCTACATTAGGGTCCTGATCTGGCTATGCCATATGGCTGTGGGCTACACTAGTTCATTTAGTTGTCCTTATGTTAGGTCCTGATCTGGCTGTGCCAAATGGCTGTGGGCTACACTATTTAATTTAGTTGTCCTTATGTTAGGCCCTGTCCTTATGTTAGGCCCTGATCTGGCTGTGCCAAATGGCTGTGGGCTACACTATTTAATTTAGTTGTCCTTATGTTAGGTCCTGATCTGGCTGTGCCATATGGCTGTGGGCTACACTAGTTCATTTAGTTGTTCTTATGTTAGGTCCTGATCTGGCTATGCCAAATGGCTGTGGGCTACATTAGGGTCCTGATCTGGCTATGCCATATGGCTGTGGGCTACATTAGGGTCCTGATCTGGCTGTGCCAAATGGCTGTGGGCTACACTAGTTCATTTAGCAGACAAACGATTTCTGAGGGAGTGTGCACATTCTGTGTTGAGCAGTTAACAATGTGATCATTTGAAACAGGTTCCCCTATATTCATTAATTTAGAGTTATTTATGAAACTTCAGTTGTGATACAATCCGTAGGCTATATGTTATGATTTCTAATACATTCTAGGGCTGCATGATGTGACTATTTGAAAGAAAACAAAACTCACATGAAAGGAATGCGCTCTGCTCTGTTTCTTGTGCAGGCTGTACACACTTCATCAGTCTCTCATTCACAGTTTGGCAATATATTGATAATATTCTCTACACATCAGACTATTCTCAATTTAATCTGTTTTTTCATATTTCCTACTGATATAGATGTGGACAAACCTTTTTTAAGACTGTCCCACATAAAACAAAGTACTCAACACTAGAATAGAGAAGAGAGGATTCCTGCTGTTACGTTTGTAACAGGTAGACTACACCAGTTGTAATGCGGATGAATGTGTTGAGCAACAAATAGGTAGAACGACCAAGCTTGGATCCTCTTTTAACCTCTCTATTGGATTAGCGGTCTCTTCTCCTTTAACCTCTGTAGGGTATGTGGATTAGCTGTCTCTTCTCCTTTAACCTCTGTAGGGTATGTGGATTAGCTGTCTCTTCTCCTTGAACCTCTGTAGGGTATGTGGATTAGCTGTCTCTTCTCCTTTAACCTCTGTAGGGTATGTGGATTAGCTGTCTCCTCTCCTTTAACCTCTGTAGGGTATGTGGATTAGCTGTCTCTTCTCCTTGAACCTCTGTAGGGTATGTGGATTAGCTGTCTCTTCTCCTTTAACCTCTGTAGGGTATGTGGATTAGCGGTCTCTTCTCCTTTAACCTCTGTAGGGTATGTGGATTAGCTGTCTCTTCTCCTTTAACCTCTGTAGGGTATGTGGATTAGCTGTCTCTTCTCCTTTAACCTCTGTAGGGTATGTGGATTAGCTGTCTCTTCTCCTTTAACCTCTGTAGGGTATGTGGATTAGCTGTCTCTTCTCCTTTAACCTCTGTAGGGTATGTGGATTAGCTGTCTCTTCTCCTTGAACCTCTGTAGGGTATGTGGATTAGCGGTCTCTTCTCCTTGAACCTCTGTAGGGTATGTGGATTAGCTGTCTCTTCTCCTTTAACCTCTGTAGGGTATGTGGATTAGCTGTCTCTTCTCCTTTAACCTCTGTAGGGTATGTGGATTAGCTGTCTCTTCTCCTTTAACCTCTCTATTGGGTTAGCGGTCTCTTCTCCTTTAACCTCTGTAGGGTATGTGGATTAGCGGTCTCTTCTCCTTGAACCTCTGTAGGGTATGTGGATTAGCTGTCTCTTCTCCTTTAACCTCTGTAGGGTATGTGGATTAGCTGTCTCTTCTCCTTTAACCTCTGTAGGGTATGTGGATTAGCTGTCTCTTCTCCTTTAACCTCTCTATTGGGTTAGCTGTCTCTTCTCCTTTAACCTCTGTAGGGTATGTGGATTAGCTGTCTCTTCTCCTTGAACCTCTGTAGGGTATGTGGATTAGCTGGTGATGGAGTCCAGGTGAGTGTCATTATGCGCGTCACGTTGGTGGTAGGTGTGTGCCCTAGCGAGCAGCCTGGTGACCTAGAGGCCGGAGAGGGAGAACACGTGACAGCCTGGTGACCTAGAGGCCGGAGAGGGAGAACACGTGACAGCCTGGTGACCTAGAGGCCAGAGAGGGAGAACACGTGACAGCCTGGTGACCTAGAGGCCGGAGATGGAGTCCAACTTGACAAGCTGTAGAAAACTGATGGGATCCTCCACTTTTTAACCACTTAACCCACATTTTCCACCTGCAGAAATGTGATTAACATCATGAAAAAAATCCCTATTAAAATCCATCTGTTTGAGATAAAGATGTCTAGGTTTTTTTGCGTCCTCCAATATGCCCCTTCCTCATCTGCGTTGAAAGGTGGTAGAGCGAGAGCTGTTTTTGTCAGACCATGAGACATCCCGACATCCATTGGTCTTCTCACGAAAACGACTTGTAGTGTCGGTTTGACCTACAAACTGTTACAAACTGTCACTCCGCTTTCATCTAAGACACCTACAAGACTCACAAGACTCTTCCGAAGTTCCCCGTTACCTGTGAAAAAAAAAATGTATGGAATTAAATTTGGAGATAAATTAGTACCTAAAATAAGGACATCCTGATCTTTCTCGTATCTCTCAAATAAAGTCCAGACACTTCAAAACAAGAGGGTTAGTAGAGGCCATCAAAACACTGTTTCTCTCTGCAATTGCATAGAATAGCCTATAGAAAGAACATATGGGCTTATAGGAACACGTATTTCGTATTTATGAGGAGCTGGCTGGCTATTCGCTGTAGAGGGATAATGGAGCCCTGAGTACCAGGCCATTAGGACCTGATGGAGGGACAATAGAGCCCTGAGTACCAGGCCATTAGGACCTGATTGAGGGACAATAGAGCCCTGAGTACCAGACCATTAGGACCTGATGGAGGGACAATAGAGCCCTGAGTACCAGGCCATTAGGACCTGATGGAGGGACAATAGAGCCCTGAGTACCAGGCCATTAGGACCTGATGGAGGGACAATAGAGCCCTGAGTACCAGGCCATTAGGACCTGATGGAGGGACAATAGAGCCCTGAGTACCAGGCCATTAGGACCTGATGGAGGGACAATAGAGCCCTGAGTACCAGGCCATTAGGACCTGATGGAGGGACAATAGAGCCCTGAGTACCAGGCCATTAGGACCTGATGGAGGGACAATAGAGCCCTGAGTACCAGGCCATTAGGACCTGATGGAGGGACAATAGAGCCCTGAGTACCAGCCCGTGGTGACCTGATGGAGGGACAATAGAGCCCTGAGTACCAGGCATTAGGACCTGATGGAGGGACAATAGAGCCCTGAGTACCATGCCATTGGTGTCCTGATGGAGGGACAATAGAGCCCTGAGTACCAGGCCATTAGGACCTGATGGAGGGACAATAGAGCCCTGAGTACCAGCCCGTGGTGACCTGATGGAGGGACACTAGAGCCCTGAGTACCAGGCCATTAGGACCTGATGGAGGGACAATAGAGCCCTGAGTACCAGGCCATTAGGACCTGATGGAGGGACAATAGAGCACTGAGTACCAGGCATTAGGACCTGATGGTGGGACAATAGAGCCCTGAGTACCAGCCCGTGGTGACCTGATGGAGGGACAATAGAGCACTGAGTACCAGGCATTAGGACCTGATGGTGGGACAATAGAGCCATGAGTACCAGCCCGTGGTGACCTGATGGAGGGACACTAGAGCCCTGAGTACCAGGCCATTAGGACCTGATGGAGGGACAATAGAGCCCTGAGTACCAGGCCATTAGGACCTGATGGAGGGACAATAGAGCACTGAGTACCAGGCATTAGGACCTGATGGAGGGACAATAGAGCCCTGAGTACCAGCCTGTGGTGACCTGATGGAGGGACAATAGAGCCCTGAGTACCAGGCATTAGGACCTGATGGAGGGACAATAGAGCCCTGAGTACCAGGCCATTAGGACCTGATGGAGGGACAATAGAGCCCTGAGTACGGTCATGAAATGGTTACAGTAACCGTAACAGATCTATGTATTCTCCATCTAGATCAGGTTTCCACTACTTTCCACTATAATACGGATATATAAACTCCCCAGTCTGATCAGCATACTCACTAAAGAACATTACATAATCAATGTGCTTTAGGCCAATTATATTACTGTGCATGGTTGGATTTAGGGTGGAGAGAGAGAGGAGAGGAGATGAGATTGAGATGTGCATAGAGTCCTTCCTTCTTTCCCTGCCTGGAGGGCTGGCTGTAGAGGTAGAGAGCTGGCATGTTGTGATGGTTACACCTCGCTAGGTTAAGGGGTCCTTGTCGTATTTCCACTTGAAGGAGGAGTGTTTTATGACCCGTAAAAGGATGAAATTAACAGATAGGGAGTGGTGATATTAACAGAGAGGGAGTGGTGATATTAACAGAGAGGGAGAGGTGATATTAACAGAGAGGGAGAGGTGATATTAACAGAGAGGGAGTGGTGATATTAACAGAGAGGGAGAGGTGATATTAACAGAGGTGATATTAACAGAGAGGGAGAGGTGATATTAACAGAGAGGTGATATTAACAGAGAGGTGATATTAACAGAGAGGGAGTGGTGATATTAACAGAGGTGATATTAACAGAGAGGGAGAGGTGATATTAACAGAGGTGATATTAACAGAGAGGGAGAGGTGATATTAACAGAGGTGATATTAACAGAGAGGGAGAGGTGATATTAACAGAGAGGTGATATTAACAGAGAGGGAGAGGTGATATTAACAGAGAGGTGATATTAACAGAGAGGTGATATTAACAGAGGTGATATTAACAGAGAGAGAGGTGATATTAACAGAGAGGTGATATTAACAGAGAGGGAGAGGTGATATTAACAGAGAGGTGATATTAACAGAGAGGTGATATTAACAGAGAGGGAGAGGTGATATTAACAGAGAGGTGATATTAACAGAGGTGATATTAACAGAGACGGAGAGGTGATATTAACAGAGAGGTGATATTAACAGAGAGGGAGAGGTGATATTAACAGAGAGGGAGAGGTGATATTAACAGAGAGGTGATATTAACAGAGAGGTGATATTAACAGAGAGGTGATATTAACAGAGAGGGAGAGGTGATATTAACAGAGAGGGAGAGGTGATATTAACAGAGAGGTGATATTAACAGAGAGGTGATATTAACAGAGAGGTGATATTAACAGAGAGGGAGAGGTGATATTAACAGAGAGGTGATATTAACAGAGAGGGAGAGGTGATATTAACAGAGAGGTGATATTAACAGAGGTGATATTAACAGAGGTGATATTAACAGAGAGGGAGAGGTGATATTAACAGAGAGGTGATATTAACAGAGAGGTGATATTAACAGAGAGGTGATATTAACAGAGAGGTGATATTAACAGAGGTGATATTAACAGAGGTGATATTAACAGAGAGGGAGAGGTGATATTAACAGAGAGGTGATATTAACAGAGAGGTGATATTAACAGAGGTGATATTAACAGAGAGGTGATATTAACAGAGAGGTGATATTAACAGAGGTGATATTAACAGAGAGGTGATATTAACAGAGAGGGAGAGGTGATATTAACAGAGAGGTGATATTAACAGAGAGAGAGAGGTGATATTAACAGAGAGGTGATATTAACAGAGAGGTGATATTAACAGAGAGGGAGAGGTGATATTAACAGAGGTGATATTAACAGAGAGGGAGAGGTGATATTAACAGAGAGGTGATATTAACAGAGAGGTGATATTAACAGAGAGGGAGAGGTGATATTAACAGAGAGGTGATATTAACAGAGGTGATATTAACAGAGACGGAGAGGTGATATTAACAGAGAGGTGATATTAACAGAGAGGGAGAGGTGATATTAACAGAGAGGGAGAGGTGATATTAACAGAGAGGGAGAGGTGATATTAACAGAGAGGTGATATTAACAGAGAGGTGATATTAACAGAGAGGTGATATTAACAGAGAGGGAGAGGTGATATTAACAGAGAGGTGATATTAACAGAGAGGAGAGGTGATATTAACAGAGAGGAGAGGTGATATTAACAGAGAGGGAGAGGTGATATTAACAGAGAGGTGATATTAACAGAGAGGTGATATTAACAGAGAGGTGATATTAACAGAGAGGGAGAGGTGATATTAACAGAGAGGTGATATTAACAGAGAGGGAGAGGTGATATTAACAGAGAGGTGATATTAACAGAGAGGTGATATTAACAGAGAGGTGATATTAACAGAGAGGGAGAGGTGATATTAACAGAGAGGTGATATTAACAGAGAGGGAGAGGTGATATTAACAGAGAGGTGATATTAACAGAGGTGATATTAACAGAGGTGATATTAACAGAGAGGTGATATTAACAGAGGTGATATTAACAGAGAGGTGATATTAACAGAGAGGTGATATTAACAGAGGTGATATTAACAGAGAGGTGATATTAACAGAGAGGGAGAGGTGATATTAACAGAGAGGTGATATTAACAGAGAGAGAGAGGTGATATTAACAGAGAGGTGATATTAACAGAGAGGTGATATTAACAGAGAGGGAGAGGTGATATTAACAGAGGTGATATTAACAGAGAGGGAGAGGTGATATTAACAGAGGTGATATTAACAGAGAGGTGATATTAACAGAGAGGGAGAGGTGATATTAACAGAGGTGATATTAACAGAGAGGGAGAGGTGATATTAACAGAGGTGATATTAACAGAGGTGATATTAACAGAGAGGTGATATTAACAGAGAGGTGATATTAACAGAGGTGATATTAACAGAGAGGTGATATTAACAGAGAGGTGATATTAACAGAGAGGTGATATTAACAGAGAGGTGATATTAACAGAGATATTAACAGAGAGGTGATATTAACAGAGGTGATATTAACAGAGGTGATATTAACAGAGAGGTGATATTAACAGAGAGGTGATATTAACAGAGAGGTGATATTAACAGAGAGGTGATATTAACAGAGGTGATATTAACAGAGGTGATATTAACAGAGAGGTGATATTAACAGAGAGGTGATATTAACAGAGAGGTGATATTAACAGAGAGGTGATATTAACAGAGAGGTGATATTAACAGAGAGGTGATATTAACAGAGAGGTGATATTAACAGAGAGGTGATATTAACAGAGAGGTGATATTAACAGAGAGGTGATATTAACAGAGAGGTGATATTAACAGAGAGGTGATATTAACAGAGAGGTGATATTAACAGAGAGGTGATATTAACAGAGAGGTGATATTAACAGAGAGGTGATATTAACAGAGAGGTGATATTAACAGAGAGGTGATATTAACAGAGAGGTGATATTAACAGAGAGGTGATATTAACAGAGAGGTGATATTAACAGAGGGTGATATTAACAGAGGTGATATTAACAGAGAGTGATATTAACAGAGAGGTGATATTAACAGAGAGGTGATATTAACAGAGAGGTGATATTAACAGAGAGGTGATATTAACAGAGAGGTGATATTAACAGAGAGGTGATATTAACAGAGAGGTGATATTAACAGAGAGGTGATATTAACAGAGGTGATATTAACAGAGAGGTGATATTAACAGAGAGGTGATATTAACAGAGGTGATATTAACAGAGAGGTGATATTAACAGAGAGGTGATATTAACAGAGAGGTGATATTAACAGAGGTGATATTAACAGAGGTGATATTAACAGAGAGGTGATATTAACAGAGAGGTGATATTAACAGAGAGGGAGAGGTGATATTAACAGAGGTGATATTAACAGAGAGGGAGAGGTGATATTAACAGAGGTGATATTAACAGAGAGGGAGAGGTGATATTAACAGAGAGGTGATATTAACAGAGAGGGAGAGGTGATATTAACAGAGGTGATATTAACAGAGAGGGAGAGGTGATATTAACAGAGAGGTGATATTAACAGAGAGGTGATATTAACAGAGAGGTGATATTAACAGAGAGGTGATATTAACAGAGGTGATATTAACAGAGGTGATATTAACAGAGGGAGAGGTGATATTAACAGAGAGGTGATATTAACAGAGAGGTGATATTAACAGAGAGGTGATATTAACAGAGAGGTGATATTAACAGAGGTGATATTAACAGAGAGGGAGAGGTGATATTAACAGAGAGGTGATATTAACAGAGAGGTGATATTAACAGAGAGGTGATATTAACAGAGAGGTGATATTAACAGAGGTGATATTAACAGAGGTGATATTAACAGAGAGGGAGAGGTGATATTAACAGAGAGGTGATATTAACAGAGAGGTGATATTAACAGAGGTGATATTAACAGAGAGGTGATATTAACAGAGAGGGAGAGGTGATATTAACAGAGAGGTGATATTAACAGAGAGGTGATATTAACAGAGAGGTGATATTAACAGAGAGGTGATATTAACAGAGAGGTGATATTAACAGAGAGGTGATATTAACAGAGAGGTGATATTAACAGAGAGGTGATATTAACAGAGAGGTGATATTAACAGAGAGGGAGAGGTGATATTAACAGAGAGGTGATATTAACAGAGAGGTGATATTAACAGAGAGGTGATATTAACAGAGAGGTGATATTAACAGAGGTGATATTAACAGAGGTGATATTAACAGAGAGGGAGAGGTGATATTAACAGAGAGGTGATATTAACAGAGAGGTGATATTAACAGAGGTGATATTAACAGAGAGGTGATATTAACAGAGAGGGAGAGGTGATATTAACAGAGAGGTGATATTAACAGAGAGGTGATATTAACAGAGAGGTGATATTAACAGAGAGGGAGAGGTGATATTAACAGAGGTGATATTAACAGAGAGGGAGAGGTGATATTAACAGAGGTGATATTAACAGAGAGGTGATATTAACAGAGAGGTGATATTAACAGAGAGGAAGAGGTGATATTAACAGAGGTGATATTAACAGAGGTGATATTAACAGAGAGGTGATATTAACAGAGAGGTGATATTAACAGAGAGGGAGAGGTGATATTAACAGAGGTGATATTAACAGAGGTGATATTAACAGAGAGGTGATATTAACAGAGAGGGAGAGGTGATATTAACAGAGGTGATATTAACAGAGAGGGAGAGGTGATATTAACAGAGAGGTGATATTAACAGAGAGGTGATATTAACAGAGAGGTGATATTAACAGAGGTGATATTAACAGAGAGGAAGAGGTGATATTAACAGAGGTGATATTAACAGAGAGGTGATATTAACAGAGAGGTGATATTAACAGAGAGGTGATATTAACAGAGAGGTGATATTAACAGAGGTGATATTAACAGAGAGGGAGAGGTGATATTAACAGAGAGGTGATATTAACAGAGGTGATATTAACAGAGAGGGAGAGGTGATATTAACAGAGGTGATATTAACAGAGAGGGAGAGGTGATATTAACAGAGAGGGAGAGGTGATATTAACAGAGAGGTGATATTAACAGAGAGGGAGAGGTGATATTAACAGAGAGGGAGAGGTGATATTAACAGAGGTGATATTAACAGAGAGGTGATATTAACAGAGAGGTGATATTAACAGAGAGGAGAGGTGATATTAACAGAGAGGTGATATTAACAGAGAGGAGAGGTGATATTAACAGAGAGGTGATATTAACAGAGAGGGAGAGGTGATATTAACAGAGGTGATATTAACAGAGAGGTGATATTAACAGAGAGGTGATATTAACAGAGAGGGAGAGGTGATATTAACAGAGGTGATATTAACAGAGAGGGAGAGGTGATATTAACAGAGGTGATATTAACAGAGAGGGAGAGGTGATATTAACAGAGGTGATATTAACAGAGAGGGAGAGGTGATATTAACAGAGAGGTGATATTAACAGAGAGGGAGAGGTGATATTAACAGAGAGGGAGAGGTGATATTAACAGAGAGGTGATATTAACAGAGAGGGAGAGGTGATATTAACAGAGAGGGAGAGGTGATATTAACAGAGAGGTGATATTAACAGAGAGGGAGAGGTGATATTAACAGAGGTGATATTAACAGAGAGGGAGAGGTGATATTAACAGAGGTGATATTAACAGAGAGGGAGAGGTGATATTAACAGAGAGGTGATATTAACAGAGAGGTGATATTAACAGAGAGGTGATATTAACAGAGAGGTGATATTAACAGAGGTGATATTAACAGAGAGGGAGAGGTGATATTAACAGAGAGGGAGAGGTGATATTAACAGAGGTGATATTAACAGAGAGGGAGAGGTGATATTAACAGAGGTGATATTAACAGAGAGGTGATATTAACAGAGAGGGAGAGGTGATATTAACAGAGGTGATATTAACAGAGAGGGAGAGGTGATATTAACAGAGGTGATATTAACAGAGAGGAGAGGTGATATTAACAGAGAGGTGATATTAACAGAGTGGTGATATTAACAGAGAGGGAGAGGTGATATTAACAGAGGTGATATTAACAGAGAGGAGAGGTGATATTAACAGAGAGGTGATATTAACACAGAGGAGAGGTGATATTAACAGAGAGGTGATATTAACAGAGGTGATATTAACAGAGAGGTGATATTAACAGAGAGGAGCTTAACAGAGAGGTGATATTAACAGAGAGGTGATATTAACAGAGAGGTGATATTAACAGAGAGGTGATATTAACAGAGAGGTGATATTAACAGAGAGGTGATATTAACAGAGAGGTGATATTAACAGAGAGGTGATATTAACAGAGAGGTGATATTAACAGAGAGGGAGAGGTGATATTAACAGAGGTGATATTAACAGAGAGGTGATATTAACAGAGGTGATATTAACAGAGAGGGAGAGGTGATATTAACAGAGAGGTGATATTAACAGAGAGGTGATATTAACAGAGAGGTGATATTAACAGAGAGGTGATATTAACAGAGAGGGAGAGGTGATATTAACAGAGAGGTGATATTAACAGAGAGGTGATATTAACAGAGAGGTGATATTAACAGAGAGGGAGAGGTGATATTAACAGAGAGGTGATATTAACAGAGAGGGAGAGGTGATATTAACAGAGGTGATATTAACAGAGAGGGAGAGGTGATATTAACAGAGAGGTGATATTAACAGAGAGGTGATATTAACAGAGAGGTGATATTAACAGAGAGGTGATATTAACAGAGGTGATATTAACAGAGAGGGAGAGGTGATATTAACAGAGAGGGAGAGGTGATATTAACAGAGAGGTGATATTAACAGAGAGGAGAGGTGATATTAACAGAGAGGTGATATTAACAGAGAGGTGATATTAACAGAGGTGATATTAACAGAGAGGGAGAGGTGATATTAACAGAGAGGAGAGGTGATATTAACAGAGAGGGAGAGGTGATATTAACAGAGAGGTGATATTAACAGAGAGGGAGAGGTGATATTAACAGAGAGGTGATATTAACAGAGAGGTGATATTAACAGAGGTGATATTAACAGAGAGGGAGAGGTGATATTAACAGAGAGGGAGAGGTGATATTAACAGAGAGGTGATATTAACAGAGAGGGAGAGGTGATATTAACAGAGAGGTGATATTAACAGAGAGGGAGAGGTGATATTAACAGAGAGGGAGAGGTGATATTAACAGAGGTGATATTAACAGAGAGGTGATATTAACAGAGAGGTGATATTAACAGAGAGGGAGAGGTGATATTAACAGAGAGGGAGAGGTGATATTAACAGAGAGGTGATATTAACAGAGAGGGAGAGGTGATATTAACAGAGAGGTGATATTAACAGAGAGGGAGAGGTGATATTAACAGAGAGGGAGAGGTGATATTAACAGAGGTGATATTAACAGAGAGGGAGAGGTGATATTAACAGAGGTGATATTAACAGAGAGGTGATATTAACAGAGAGGTGATATTAACAGAGAGGGAGAGGTGATATTAACAGAGGTGATATTAACAGAGAGGGAGAGGTGATATTAACAGAGAGGTGATATTAACAGAGAGGTGATATTAACAGAGAGGTGATATTAACAGAGAGGGAGAGGTGATATTAACAGAGGTGATATTAACAGAGAGGTGATATTAACAGAGAGGGAGAGGTGATATTAACAGAGAGGTGATATTAACAGAGAGGTGATATTAACAGAGAGGGAGAGGTGATATTAACAGAGGTGATATTAACAGAGAGGTGATATTAACAGAGAGGTGATATTAACACAGAGAGAGAGGTGATATTAACAGAGAGAGAGAGGTGATATTAACAGAGAGAGAGAGGTGATATTAACAGAGAGAGAGAGGTGATATTAACAGAGAGAGAGAGGTGATATTAACAGAGAGAGAGGTGATATTAACAGAGGTGATATTAACAGAGAGGGAGAGGTGATATTAACAGAGGTGATATTAACAGAGAGGTGATATTAACAGAGAGGTGATATTAACAGAGAGGTGATATTAACAGAGAGGTGATATTAACAGAGAGGTGATATTAACAGAGAGGTGATATTAACAGAGGTGATATTAACAGAGAGGGAGAGGTGATATTAACATAGAGGTGATATTAACAGAGAGGGAGAGGTGATATTAACAGAGAGGGAGAGGTGATATTAACAGAGGTGATATTAACAGAGAGGGAGAGGTGATATTAACAGAGGTGATATTAACAGAGAGGGAGAGGTGATATTAACAGAGAGGTGATATTAACAGAGAGGGAGAGGTGATATTAACAGAGGTGATATTAACAGAGAGGGAGAGGTGATATTAACATAGAGGTGATATTAACAGAGAGGTGATATTAACAGAGAGGTGATATTAACAGAGAGAGAGAGGTGATATTAACAGAGAGGTGATATTAACAGAGAGAGAGGTGATATTAAAGAGAGGTGATATTAACAGAGAGAGAGAGGTGATATTAACAGAGAGGTGATATTAACAGAGAGGTGATATTAACAGAGAGGTGATATTAACAGAGAGGTGATATTAACAGAGAGAGAGAGGTGATATTAACAGAGAGAGAGAGGTGATATTAACAGAGAGAGAGAGGTGATATTAACAGAGAGGTGATATTAACAGAGAGAGAGAGATGATATTAACAGAGAGGTGATATTAACAGAGAGAGAGAGGTGATATTAACAGAAATAGAGGTGATATTAACAGAGAGAGAGAGGTGATATTAACAGAGAGAGAGGTGATATAGAGAGAGATATGATATTAACAGAGAGGTGATATTAACAGAGAGGTGATATTAACAGAGAGAGAGATGATCTAATGAGAGAGACTACAATCTCGTGAGGGAGACCAACATCTAGTGAGGGAGACTACCATCTAGTGAGGGAGACGACAATCTAGTGAGGGGGACTACCATCTAGTGAGGGAGACTACCATCTAATGAGAGAGACTACCATCTAGTGAGGGAGACTACAATCTAGTGAGGGAGACTACCATCTAATGAGAGAGACTACCATCTAGTGAGAGAGACTACAATCTATTGAGAGAGACTACGATCTAATGAGAGAGACTACCAACTAATGAGAGAGACTACCATCTAATGAGAGAGACTACCATCTAGTGAGAGAGACTACCATCTAGTGAGAGAGACTACCATCTAGTGAGAGAGACTACCATCTAATGAGGGAGACTACCATCTAATGAGGGGACTGCCATCTAATGAGTGGGACTACCATCTAGTGAGGGAGACTACCATCTAGTCAGAGAGACTACCATCTAGTGAGGAGACTACCATCTAGTGAGGAGACTACCATCTAATGAGAGAGACTACCATCTAATGAGAGAGACTACCATCTAGTGAGAGAGACTACCATCTAATGAGACCATCTAGACTACCATCTAGTGAGAGAGACTACCATCTAATGAGAGAGACTACCATCTAATGAGAGAGACTACCATCTAATGAGAGAGACTACCATCTAGTGAGAGAGACTACCATCTAGTGAGAGAGACTACCATCTAATGAGAGAGACTACCATCTAATGAGAGAGACTACCATCTAGTGAGAGAGACTACCATCTAATGAGAGAGACTACCATCTAGTGAGGGAGACTACCATCTAGTGAGGGAGACTACCATCTAATGAGAGAGACTACCATCTAGTGAGGGAGACTACCATCTAATGAGAGAGACTACCATCTAATGAGAGAGACTACCATCTAGTGAGAGAGACTACCATCTAGTGAGGGAGACTACCATCTAATGAGAGAGACTACCATCTAATGAGAGAGACTACCATCTAGTGAGAGAGACTACCATCTAATGAGATAGACTACCATCTAATGAGAGAGACTACCATCTAATGAGACTACCATCTAGTGAGGAGACTACCATCTAGTGAGAGAGACTACCATCTAGTGAGAGAGACTACCATCTAATGAGATAGACTACCATCTAATGAGAGAGACTACCATCTAATGTCGGAGACTACCATCTAGTGAGGGAGACTACCATCTAGTGAGAGAGACTACGATATAATGAGAGAGACTATAAACTAATCTAGTGAGAGACTACCATCTAGTGAGAGAGACTACCATCTAGTGAGTGAGACTACCATCTAATGAGGACTACCATCTAATGAGACTACCATCTAATGAGGGAGACTACCATCTAATGAGAGAGACTACCATCTAGTGAGAGAGACTACGATATAATGAGAGAGACTATCAACTAATGAGAGAGACTACCATCTAGTGAGAGAGACTACCATCTAATGAGAGAGACTATCAACTAATGAGAGAGACTACCATCTAGTGAGAGAGACTACCATCTAGTGAGTGAGACTACCATCTAGTGAGAGAGACTACCATCTAGTGAGAGAGACTGCCATCTAGTGAGAGAGACGACCATCTAGTGAGAGAGACTACCATCTAGTGAGAGAGACTACAATCTACTGAGAGAGACTACCATCTAGTGAGAGAGACTGCCATCTAGTGAGAGAGACTACAATCTAATGAGGGAGACTACCATCTAGTGAGAGAGACTACCATCTAGTGAGAGAGACTACCATCTAGTGAGAGAGACTGCCATCTAGTGAGAGAGACTACAATCTACTGAGAGAGACTACCATCTAGTGAGGGGGACTACCATCTAATGAGAGAGACTATCAACTAATGAGAGAGACTACCATCTAATGAGAGAGACTACCATCTAATGAGGGAGACTACCATCTAGTGAGAGAGACTACCATCTAATGAGAGAGACTACCATCTAATGAGAGAGACTACCATCTAGTGAGAGAGACTACGATCTAATGAGAGAGACTATCAACTAATGAGAGAGACTACCATCTAGTGAGAGAGACTACCATCTAGTGAGGGAGACTACCATCTAATGAGAGAGACTACCATCTAGTGAGGGGGACTACCATCTAATGAGAGAGACTACCATCTAGTGAGGGAGACTACCATCTAATGAGGGGGACTACCATCTAGTGAGAGAGACTACCATCGGATGAGGGGGACTACCATCTAATGAGGGAGACTACCATCTAGTGAGGGAGACTACCATCTAGTGAGGGAGACTACCATCGGATGAGGGGGACTACCATCCAATGCGGCAGACTACAATCTAGTGAGGGAGACTACCATCGGATGAGGGAGACTACCATCTAGTGAGGGAGACTACCATCTAGTGAGGGAGACTACCATCTAATGAGAGAGACTACCATCTAATGAGAGAGACTACCATCTAGTCAGAGAGACTACCATCGAATGAGGGGGACTACCATCTAATGAGGGAGACTACAATCTAGTGAGGGAGACTACCATCTAGTGAGGGAGACTACCATCTAGTGAGGGAGACTACCATCTAGTGAGGGAGACTACCATCTAGTGAGAGAGACTACCATCTAATGAGAGAGACTACCATCTAATGAGAGAGACTACCATCTAGTGAGAGAGACTACCATCTAGTGAGGGAGACTACCATCTAGTGAGAGAGACTACCATCTAGTGAGAGAGACTACCATCTAATGAGAGAGACTACCATCTAATGAGAGAGACTACCATCTAGTGAGAGAGACTACCATCTAGTGAGAGAGACTACCATCTAGTGAGAGAGACTACCATCTAATGAGAGAGACTACCATCTAATGAGAGAGACTACCATCTAGTGAGAGAGACTACCATCTAGTGAGGGAGACTACCATCTAGTGAGGGAGACTACCATCTAGTGAGGGAGACTACCATCTAGTGAGAGAGACTACCATCTAATGAGAGAGACTACCATCTAATGAGAGAGACTACCATCTAGTGAGAGAGACTACCATCTAGTGAGAGAGACTGCCATCTAGTGAGAGAGACAACCATCTAGTGAGAGAGACTACCATCTAGTGAGAGAGACTACAATCTAGTGAGAGAGACTACCATCTAGTGAGAGAGACTACCATCTATTGAGGGAGACTACCATCTAATGAGGGAGACTACCATCTAATGAGGGAGACTACCATCTAGTGAGAGAGACTACCATCGGATGAGGGGGACTACCATCCAATGCGGCAGACTACAATCTAGTGAGGGAGACTACCATCGGATGAGGGATACTACCATCTAGTGAGGGAGACTACCATCTAGTGAGGGAGACTACCATCTAATGAGAGAGACTACCATCTAATGAGAGAGACTACCATCTAGTGAGGGAGACTACCATCTAATGAGAGAGACTACCATCTAATGAGAGAGACTACCATCTAATGAGAGAGACTACCATCTAGTGAGGGAGACTACCATCTAGTGAGGGAGACTACCATCTAATGAGAGAGACTACCATCTAATGAGAGAGACTACCATCTAGTGAGGGAGACTACCATCTAGTGAGGGAGACTACCATCTAATGAGAGAGACTACCATCTAGTGAGAGAGACTACCATCTAGTGAGGGAGACTACCATCTAGTGAGGGAGACTACCATCTAGTGAGGGAGACTACCATCTAATGAGAGAGACTACCATCTAGTGAGGGAGACTACCATCTAGTCAGAGAGACTACCATCTAGTGAGGGAGACTACCATCTAGTCAGAGAGACTACCATCGAATGAGGGGGACTACCATCTAATGCGGGAGACTACAATCTAGTGAGGGAGACTACCATCTAGTGAGGGAGACTACCATCTAGTGAGGGAGACTACCATCTAGTGAGAGAGACTACCATCTAATGAGAGAGACTACCATCTAGTGAGAGAGACTACCATCTAGTGAGAGAGACTACCATCTAGTGAGAGAGACGACCATCTAGTGAGAGAGACTACCATCTAGTGAGAGAGACTACAATCTAGTGAGAGAGACTACCATCTAGTGAGAGAGACTACCATCTATTGAGGGAGACTACCATCTAATGAGGGAGACTACCATCTAATGAGGGAGACTGCCATCTAGTGAGAGAGACTACCATCTAATGAGATAGACTACCATCTAATGAGGGAGACTACCATCTAATGAGAGAGACTACCATCTAGTGAGGGAGACTACCATCTAGTGAGAGAGACTACCATCTAGTGAGAGAGACTGCCATCTAGTGAGGGTGACTACCATCTAATGAGAGAGACTACCATCTAATGAGAGAGACTACCATCTAGTGAGGGAGACTACCATCTAATGATAGAGACTACCATCTAGTGAGGGAGACTACCATCTAACGAGAGAGACTACCATCTAGTGAGGGAGACTACCATCTAGTGAGGGAGACTACCATCTAGTGAGGGAGACTACCATCTAATGAGGGGGACTACCATCTAGTGAGAGAGACTACCATCTAGTGAGGGGGACTACCATCTAATGAGAGAGACTACCATCTAGTGAGGGAGACTACCATCTAATGAGGGGGACTACCATCTAGTGAGAGAGACTACCATCTAATGAGATAGACTACCATCTAATGAGGGAGACTAACATCTAGTGAGGGAGACTACCATCTAATGAGGGAGACTACCATCTAATGAGGGAGACTACCATCTAATGAGGGAGACTACCATCTAATGAGGGAGACTACCATCTAATGAGGGAGACTACCATCTAATGAGAGAGACTACCATCTAGTGAGAGAGACTACCATCTAGTGAGGGAGACTACCATCTAATGAGGGAGACTACCATCTAATGAGAGAGACTACCATCTAATGAGGGAGACTACCATCTAGTGAGGGAGACTACCATCTAATGAGGGAGACTACCATCTAATGAGGGAGACTACCATCTAATGAGATAGACTACCATCTAGTGAGGGAGACTACCATCTAATGAGGGAGACTACCATCTAATGAGATAGACTACCATCTAGTGAGGGAGACTACCATCTAGTGAGAGAGACTACCATCTAATGAGAGAGACTACCATCTAATGAGGGAGACTACCATCTAATGAGAGAGACTACCATCTAGTGAGAGAGACTACCATCTAATGAGAGAGACTACCATCTAATGAGGGAGACTACCATCTAATGAGAGAGACTACCATCTAGTGAGAGAGACTGCCATCTAGTGAGAGAGACGACCATCTAGTGACAGAGACTACCATCTAATGAGGGAGACTACCATCTAGTGAGAGAGACTACCATCGAGTGAGGGAGACTACCATCTAGTGAGGGAGACTACCATCGAATGAGGGGGACTACCATCTAGTGAGAGAGACTACCATCTAATGAGAGAGACTACCATCTAGTGAGGGAGACTACCATCGAGTGAGGGAGACTACCATCTAGTGAGAGAGACTACCATCTAATGAGAGTGAGGGAGACTACCATCTAGTGAGGAGACTACCATCTAGAATGAGGGAGACTACCATCTAGTGAGGAGACTACCATCTAGTGAGGGAGACTACCATCTAGTGAGAGAGACTACCATCTAGTGAGGGAGACTACCATCTAGTGAGAGAGACTACCATCTAGTGAGAGAGACTACCATCTAATGAGAGAGACTACCATCTAATGAGAGAGACTACCATCTAGTGAGAGAGACTACCATCTAGTGAGAGAGACTACCATCTAGTGAGAGAGACTACCATCTAGTGAGAGAGACTACCATCTAGTGAGAGAGACTACAATCTAGTGAGAGAGACTACCATCTAGTGAGAGAGACTACCATCTATTGAGGAGAGACTACCATCTAATGAGAGAGACTACCATCTAATGAGAGAGACTACCATCTAGTGAGGGAGACTACCATCTAGTGAGAGAGACTGCCATCTAGTGAGGGAGACTACCATCTAATGATAGAGACTACCATCTAGTGAGGGAGACTACCATCTAACGAGAGAGACTACCATCTAGTGAGGGAGACTACCATCTAGTGAGGGAGACTACCATCTAGTGAGGGAGACTACCATCTAATGAGGGGGACTACCATCTAGTGAGAGAGACTACCATCTAGTGAGGGGGACTACCATCTAATGAGAGAGACTACCATCTAGTGAGGGAGACTACCATCTAATGAGGGGGACTACCATCTATTGAGGGAGACTACCATCTAACGATGGGGACTACCATCTAATGAGGGAGACTACCATCTAGTGAGGGAGACTACCATCTAGTGAGGGAGACTACCATCTAGTGAGAGAGACTACCATCTAGTGAGGGAGACTACCATCTAGTGAGAGACTACCATCTAATGAGAGAGACTACCATCTAGTGAGAGAGACTACCATCTAGTGAGAGAGACTACCATCTAGTGAGAGAGACTACCATCTAATGAGAGAGACTACCATCTAATGAGGGAGACTACCATCTAGTGAGAGAGACTACCATCTAATGAGAGAGACTACCATCTAGTGAGAGAGACTACCATCTAGTGAGAGAGACTACCATCTAATGAGAGAGACTACCATCTAGTGAGAGAGACTATCATCTATAGTGAGAGAGACTACCATCTAATGAGAGAGACTACCATCTAGTGAGGGAGACTACCATCTAGTGAGAGAGACTACCATCTAATGAGAGAGACTACCATCTAATGAGAGAGACTACCATCTTGTGAGGGAGACTACCATCTAATGATAGAGACTACCATCTATTGAGGGAGACTACCATCTAATGAGGGAGACTACCATCTAGTGAGGGAGACTACCATCTAGTGAGGGAGACTACCATCTAGTGACGGAGACTACCATCTAGTGAGGGAGACTACCATCTAGTGAGAGAGACAACCATCTAATGAGAGAGACAACCATCTAGTGAGGGAGACTACCATCTAGTGAGAGATTACCATCCAATGAGAGAGACTACCATCTAGTGAGGGTGACTACCATCTAGTGAGGGTGACTACCATCTAGTGAAGGTGACTACCATCTAGTGAGGGTGACTACCATCCAATGAGAGAGACTACCATCTAATGAGAGAGACTACCATCTAGTGAGGGAGACTACCATCTAATGATAGAGACTACCATCTAGTGAGGGAGACTACCATCTAATGAGAGAGACTACCATCTAGTGAGGGAGACTACCATCTAGTGAGGGAGACTACCATCTAATGAGGGGGACTACCATCTAGTGAGAGAGACTACCATCTAGTGAGGGGACTACCATCTAATGAGAGAGACTACCATCTAGTGAGAGAGACTACCATCTAGTGAGAGAGACTACCATCTAATGAGAGAGACTACCATCTAATGAGGGAGACTACCATCTAATGAGAGAGACTACCATCTAGTGAGAGAGACTACCATCTAGTGAGAGAGACTACCATCTAGTGAGAGAGACTACCATCTAGTGAGGGAGACTACCATCTAGTGAGAGAGACTACCATCTAGTGAGGAGACTACCATCTAGTGAGAGAGACTACCATCTAGTGAGAGAGACTACCATCTAGTGAGAGAGACTACCATCTAGTGAGAGAGACTACCATCTAGTGAGAGAGACTACCATCTAGTGAGAGAGACTACCATCTAATGAGGGAGACTACCATCTAGTGAGAGAGACTACCATCTAATGAGAGAGACTACCATCTAGTGAGAGCGACTACCATCTAGTGAGGGTGACTACCATCTAGTGAGGGTGACTACCATCTAGTGAGGGTGACTACCATCTAATGAGAGAGACTACCATCTAATGAGAGAGACTACCATCTAGTGAGGGAGACTACCATCTAATGATAGAGACTACCATCTAGTGAGGGAGACTACCATCTAATGAGAGAGACTACCATCTAGTGAGGGAGACTAACATCTAGTGAGGGAGACTACCATCTAGTGAGGGAGACTACCATCTAGTGAGAGAGACAACCATCTAATGAGAGAGACTACCATCTAGTGAGGGAGACTACCATCTAGTGAGAGATTACCATCCAATGAGAGAGACTACCATCTAGTGAGGGTGACTACCATCTAGTGAGGGTGACTACCATCTAGTGAGGGTGACTACCATCTAATGAGAGAGACTACCATCTAATGAGAGAGACTACCATCTAGTGAGGGAGACTACCATCTAATGAAGAGACTACCATCTAGTGAGGGAGACTACCATCTAATGAGAGAGACTACCATCTAGTGAGGGAGACTACCATCTAGTGAGGGAGACTACCATCTAGTGAGAGAGACTACCATCTAGTGAGGGAGACTACCATCTAGTGAGAGAGACTACCATCTAATGAGAGAGACTACCATCTAGTGAGGAGACTACCATCTAGTGAGGGTGACTACCATCTAATGAGAGAGACTACCATCTAGTGAGGGAGACTACCATCTAGTGAGGAGACTACCATCTAATGATAGAGACTACCATCTAGTGAGGAGACTACCATCTAATGAGAGAGACTACCATCTAGTGAGGGAGACTACCATCTAGTGAGGGAGACTACCATCTAATGAGAGAGACTACCATCTTGTGAGGGAGACTACCATCTAATGAGGGAGACTACCATCTATTGAGGGAGACTACCATCTAATGAGGAGACTACCATCTAATGAGAGAGACTACCATCTAGTGAGGGAGACTACCATCTAGTGAGGGAGAGGGAGACTACCATCTAATGAGAGAGACTACCATCTAGTGAGGGAGACTACCATCTAGTGAGTGAGGGTGACTACCATCTAGTGAGGGTGACTACCATCTAATGAGAGAGACTACCATCTAATGAGAGAGACTACCATCTAGTGAGGGAGACTACCATCTAATGATAGAG
>NC_068440.1:45620274-45645274 GCF_023373465.1 Oncorhynchus keta | reverse complement strand
CTATTGGATTAGATGTCTCCTCTTCTTTACCTCCTATTGGATTAGCTGTCTCCTCTCCTTTAACTCCTATTGGATTAGCTGTCTCCTCTCCTTTACCTCCTATTGGATTAGCTGTCTCCTCTCCTTTAACTCCTATTGGATTAGCTGTCTCCTCCTCTCCTTTAACTCCTATTGGATTAGCTGTCTCCTCTCCTTTAACTCCTATTGGATTAGCTGTCTCCTCTCCTTTACCTCCTATTGGATTAGCTGTCTCCTCTCCTTTAACTCCTATTGGATTAGCTGTCTCCTCTCATTTAACTCCTATTGGATTAGCTGTCTCCTCTCCTTTAACTCCTATTGGATTAGCTGTCTCCTCTCATTTAACTCCTATTGGATTAGCTGTCTCCTCTCCTTTACCTCCTATTGGATTAGCTGTCTCCTCTCCTTTACCTCCTTATGGATTAGCTGTCTCCTCTCCTTTACCTCCTATTGGATTAGCTGTCTCCTCTCCTTTACCTCCTATTGGATTAGCTGTCTCCTCTCCTTTAACTCCTATTGGATTAGCTGTCTCCTCTCCTTTACCTCCTATTGGATTAGCTGTCTCCTCTCCTTTAACTCCTATTGGATTAGCTGTCTCCTCCTCTCCTTTAACTCCTATTGGATTAGCTGTCTCCTCTCCTTTACCTCCTATTGGATTAGCTGTCTCCTCTCCTTTACCTCCTTATGGATTAGCTGTTTCCTCTCTTTGAACTCCTATTGGATTAGCTGTCTCCTCTCCATTAACTCCTATTGAATTAGCTGTCTCCTCTCATTTAACTCCTATTGGATTAGCTGTCTCCTCTCCTTTAACACCTATTGGATTAGCTGTCTCCTCTCCTGTAACTCCTATGGGATGAGCTGTCTCCTCTCCTTTACCTCCTATTGGATTAGATGTCTCCTCTTCTTTACCTCCTATTGGATTAGCTGTCTCCTCTCCTTTAACTCCTATTGGATTAGCTGTCTCCTCTCCTTTACCTCCTATTGGATTAGCTGTCTCCTCTCCTTTAACTCCTATTGGATTAGCTGTCTCCTCCTCTCCTTTAACTCCTATTGGATTAGCTGTCTCCTCTCCTTTAACTCCTATTGGATTAGCTGTCTCCTCTCCTTTACCTCCTATTGGATTAGCTGTCTCCTCTCCTTTAACTCCTATTGGATTAGCTGTCTCCTCTCATTTAACTCCTATTGGATTAGCTGTCTCCTCTCCTTTAACTCCTATTGGATTAGCTGTCTCCTCTCATTTAACTCCTATGGGATTAGCTGTCTCCTCTCCTTTACCTCCTATTGGATTAGCTGTCTCCTCTCCTTTACCTCCTTATGGATTAGCTGACTCCTCTCCTTTACCTCCTATTGGATTAGCTGTCTCCTCTCCTTTACCTCCTATTGGATTAGCTGTCTCCTCTCCTTTAACTCCTATTGGATTAGCTGTCTCCTCTCCTTTACCTCCTATTGGATTAGCTGTCTCCTCTCCTTTAACTCCTATTGGATTAGCTGTCTCCTCCTCTCCTTTAACTCCTATGGGATTAGCTGTCTCCTCTCCTTTACCTCCTATTGGATTAGCTGTCTCCTCTCCTTTACCTCCTTATGGATTAGCTGTTTCCTCTCTTTTAACTCCTATTGGATTAGCTGTCTCCTCTCCTTTAACTCCGATTGGATTAGCTGTCTCCTCTCCTTTACCTCCTATTGGATTAGCTGTCTCCTCTCCTTTACCTCCTATTGGATTAGCCGTCTCCTCTCCATTACCTCCTTATGGATTAGCTGTCTCCTCTCCTTTAACTCCTATTGGATTAGCTGTCTCTTCTCCTTTACCTCCTATTGGATTAGCTGTCTCCTCTCCTTTACCTCCTATTGGATTAGCTGTCTCCTCTCCTTTACCTCCTATTGGATTAGCTGTCTCCTCTCCTTTACCTCCTATTGGATTAGCTGTCTCCTCTCCTTTACCTCCTATTGGATTAGCTGTCTCCTCTCCTTTACCTCCTTATGGATTAGCTGTCTCCTCCTCTCCTTTACCTCCTATTGGATTAGCTGTTTCCTCGCCTTTAACTCCTATTGGATTAGCTGTCTCCTCTCCTTTAACTCCTATTGGATTCGCTGTCTCTCTCTTTTAACTCCTATTGGATTAGCTGTCTCCTCTCCTTTAACTCCTATTGGATTAGCTGTCTCCTCTCCTTTAACTCCTATTGGATTAGCTGTCTCCTCTCCTTTACCTCCTTATGGATTAGCTGTCTCCTCTCCTTGAACTCCTATTGGATTAGCTGTCTCTTCTCCTTTAACTCCTATTGGATTAGCTGTCTCCTCTCCTTTACCTCCTATTGGATTAGCTGTTTCCTCTCCTTTACCTCCTATTGGATTAGCTGTCTCCTCCTCTCCTTTACCTCCTATTGGATTCACTGTCTCTCTCTTTTAACTCCTATTGGATTAGCTGTCTCCTCTCCTTTAACTCCTATTGGATTAGCTGTCTCCTCTCCTTTAACTCCTATTGGATTAGCTGTCTCCTCTCCTTTAACTCCTATTGGATTAGCTGTTTCCTCTCCTTTAACTCCTATTGGATTAGCTGTCTCCTCTCCTTTAACTCCTATTGGATTAGCTGTCTCCTCTCCTTTACCTCCTATTGGATTAGCTGTCTCCTCCTCTCCTTTACCTCCTATTGGATTAGCTGTTTCCTCGCCTTTAACTCCTATTGGATTAGCTGTCTCCTCTGCTTTAACTCCTATTGGATTAGCTGTCTCCTCTCCTTTAACTCCTATTGGATTCACTGTCTCTCTCTTTTAACTCCTATTGGATTAGCTGTCTCCTCTCCTTGAACTCCTATTGGATTAGCTGTCTCCTCTCATTTAACTCCTATTGGGATTATATGTCTCCTCTCTTTTAACTCCTATTGGATTAGCTGTCTCTTCTCCTTTAACTCCTATTGGATTAGCTGTCTCCTCTCCTTTAACTCCTATTGGATTAGCTGTCTCCTCTCCTTTAACTCCTATTGGATTAGCTGTCTCCTCTCCTTTAACTCCTATTGGATTCGCTGTCTCCTCTCCTTTAACTCCTATTGGATTCGCTGTCTCCTCTCCTTTAACTCCTATTGGATTCGCTGTCTCCTCTCTTTTAACTCCTATTGGATTAGCTGTCTCAGAAGTCTGTCTGGAAAATACATCTCCGTTTTACTGACTTTGTCTTTACTTCCTTACCCATCCAAACCAATCCCATGGTAAATAATGGGTTACCTACTGATCATAGGTCTCTAATAGGTCTCTAATAGGTTGTATTAGAGACTCCATCTGAAATGAAATCCCACAGCTGAGGTCTTGGTACCTTCAGAAAACATGTCGTCCCCTTGACTGCTATCAATCTGTAAATTTTTTTTTTTTACATTTAATTGATATGTGGATGATACTACTATGTACTGCTGCCCTGGCTGTGACAAGGATACAGTCAGATTTGGCAGTTGTTCAGGAAGCCTTTACTGGACGGCAGGGTAGAGTGTTGGACTAGTAAGCGGAAGGTTGTAAGTTCAAATCCCCGAGCTGACAAAGTACAAATCTGTTGTTCTGCCCCTGAACAGGCAGTTAACCCACTGTTCCTAGGCCATCATTGAAAATAAGAATTTGTTCTTAACTGACTTGCAGTTAAATAGAGGTAAAACTCAGTAATTAATATTGGTAAAACTAAATACATGTTTGTTTTTCAAGATCTCATAAGATTATCTCAGATGGATTAGGGAGTGAACATAATTTAAAATGTAAAACAATTATTACATTAATTTAAAAAAAATAAAAAGATCCTCGACCATTAACCAAAATAATTATAAAACTAAATAAGCAGAGAATAGACAAACCTCTCTGAAATGAAAATGGATGGCCCTCCCTTCAGCAGAATATACTTGGCCTAAACACTCCCTGAACGCTTGAACTAAAAAAACAAGTGGGCCTCCCCTTTACCCCAAAGAATAATTAAAAACACAAAGTGGAAAGCAGAGAACATGTCTACCGTTTCCCCTCACTACTTCTAGGACAGACCAGAGCCTCAGATATGTAGTTTTAGAAACTGTTCTTCGTGCTTGTAACTAATACATGGCAACACAGGGATGCCGATAGAGGACAGGGGGCTGCGGGACAGAAAGTTGTGGGTTCGCAAACCAACGTGGACAAGAGAAGGGGGTGGAAAGATATTCTTTATAGTTGACGCATTGTGTGAATCTATCATCATATCTTCAGGTCGGAGAAAAAATTTTGCTTTTATAAACATTATAAACATGCAATTCAATGTCATTTGACATATTATCACAATCAGTTTTAATAACAAATGACCTAAATGACAGGCTGAGGATGGACAGAGAGATATAGGTCTTGTTCATCTTATCATACACTATTTATCCACAGTATGGGGATACCACTTAAAATTAGTGGATTCAGCTATTTCAGTCACACCTGTTGCTGACAGCAACCACAGAGCCATGCGATCTCCATAGACAAACATTAGCAGTAGAATGGCCTCACTGAAGAGCTCAGTGACATTTAACGTGGCACCATCACAGGATGTCACCTTTCCATCAAGTCAGTTCGTCAACATTTCTGCCCTGCTAGAGCTGCTCCAGTCAGCGGTAAGTGTTGTTGCTGTGAAGTGGAAACCTCAGTCTAGGAGCAGAAACCTCTCGAAGCGGTTCGTCCCCCCGAGCTCACAGAACGGAACCGCAGAACGGAACCGCAGAACGGAACCGCGGAACGGAACCGCAGAACGGAACCGCAGAACGGAACCGCAGAACGGAACCGCAGAGTGCTAAACCGGTTGAAACACTCCCCGCCGAGTTCCAAACTGCCTCTGCATTAACATCAGCACAAGAACTGTTTGTCGGGAGCTTCATGAAATGGGTTTCCATGGCCGAGCAGCCGCACAGAAGCCTAAGATCACCATGTGCAATTCCAAGCGTCGGCTGAAGTGGTATAAAGCTCGCCGCCATTGGACTCTGGAGCAGTGGAAACGTATTCTCTAGAGTGATGAATTACGCTTCACCATCTGGCAGTCCCACGGACAAATCTGTGTTTGGCGGATGCCAGGAGAAGGCTACATGCCCCAATGCATAGTGCCAACTGTAAAGTTTGGTGGAGGATATTGGGGCTGTTTTTCATGGTTCTGCGCTTTCAACTTTGTAGCGACAGTTTGGGGAAGTCTGTTTCTTGTTTCAGTAGGACAATGCCCTTGTGCACAAACTGAGGAAAATTATTTGTCGAGATCGGTGTGGAAGAACGTTACTGGCCTGCACAGAGCCCTGACCTCAAACCCATTGAACACCTTAGGGATGAATTGGAACGCCGACTGCGAGCCTAAGCACCCAACATCAGTGCCTGACCGCACTATTACTATTGTGGCTGAAGTGAAGCAAATCCCTGCAGCAATGCCCATGATTTTGGAATTAGATATTCGTCTAGCAGGGTCCACATACTTTTGGTCATGTAGTGTATTTCTCCAATGCCAAATCAGTGTGTTTGCCATTAAAATATCCCTGTTTAGAAATAATTACATCTGAGAGATTATTAGGAATCTAAGCAACGTACTTTCAAAATATAGACCTGCCTTTCCATCCCAGACAGACTAGGGTCTACCTTTCCACCCCAGACAGACTAGGGTCTACCTTTCCACCCCAGACAGACTAGGGTCTACCTTTCCACCCCAGACAGAGTAGGACCTACCTTTCCACCCCAGACAGACTAGGGTCTACCTTTCCACCCCAGACAGACTAGGGTCTACCTTTCCACCCCAGACAGACAAGGGTCTACCTTTCCACCCCAGACAGACTAGGGTCTACCTTTCCACCCCAGACAGACTAGGACCTACCTTTCCACCCCAGACAGACTAGGACCTACCTTTCCACCCCAGACAGACTAGGCTCTACCTTTCCACCCCAGACAGAGTAGGACATACCTTTCCACCCCAGACAGACTAGGTCTACCTTTCCACCCCAGACAGTCTAGGGTCTACCTTTCCACCCCAGACAGAGTAGGACCTACCTTTCCACCCCAGACAGACTAGGTCTACCTTTCCACCCCAGACAGAGTAGGACCTACCTTTCCACCCCAGACAGACTAGGTCTACCTTTCCACCCCAGACAGAGTAGGGCCTACCTTTCCACCCCAGACAGAGTAGGACCTACCTTTCCACCCCAGACAGACTAGGCTCTACCTTTCCACCCCAGACAGACTAGGGTCTACCTTTCCACCCCAGACAGAGTAGGGCCTACCTTTCCACCCCAGACAGAGTAGGGTCTACCTTTCCACCCCAGACAGAGGAGGGCCTACCTTTCCACCCCAGACAGACTAGGGTCTACCTTTCCACCCCAGACAGAGTAGGGCCTAACTTTCCACCCCAGACAGAGTAGGGTCTACCTTTCCACCCCAGACAGAGTAGGGTCTACCTTTCCACCCCAGACAGTCTAGGGTCTACCTTTCCACCCCAGACAGAGTAGGGTCTACCTTTCCACCGCAGACAGAGTAGGACCTACCTTTCCACCCCAGACAGAGTAGGGTCTACCTTTCCACCCCAGACAGACTAGGCTGACCGACGCAGACAGACTAGGACCTACCTTTCCACCCCAGACAGTGTAGGACCCACCTTTCCACCCCAGACAGAGTAGGTCTACCTTTCCACCCCAGACAGACTAGGCTCTACCTTTCCACCCCAGACAGACTACGCTCTACCTTTCCACCCCAGACAGAGTAGGACCTACCTTTCCACCCCAGACAGACTAGGGCCTACCTTTCCACCCCAGACAGAGTAGGACCTACCTTTCCACCCCAGACAGACTAGGGTCTACCTTTCCACCCCAGACAGACTAGGGTCTACCTTTCCACCCCAGACAGACTAGGACCTACCTTTCCACCCCAGACAGACTAGGCTCTACCTTTCCACCCCAGACAGACTAGGCCGACCGACGCAGACAAATGTAAACTTGAACTGTGAACTGTGGTTTAACCCAATGAGAGAAGGCCTACCGACGGAGGCTTTAACTAGTGGCTACTCTTCTTCTGTGGTTTAACCCAATGACGTAAGCTTTAATGAACTGCTGGCTACTCTTCTTCTGTGGTTTAACCCAATGACGTAAGCTTTAATGAACTGCTGGCTACTCTTCTTCTGTGGTTTAACCCAATGACGTAAGCTTTAATGAACTGCTGGCTACTCTTCTTCTGTGGTTTAACCCAATGACGTAAGCTTTAATGAACTGCTGGCTACTCTTCTTCTGTGGTTTAACCCAATGACGTAAGCTTTAATGAACTGCTGGCTACTCTTCTTCTGTGGTTTAACCCAATGACGTAAGCTTTAATGAACTGCTGGCTACTCTTCTTCTGTGGTTTAACCCAATGAGAGAAGGCCTACCGACGGAGGCTTTAACTAGTGGCTACTCTTCTTCTGTGGTTTAACCCAATGAGAGAAGGCCTACCGACGGAGGCTTTAACTCGTGGCTACTCTTCTTCTGTGGTTTAACCCAATGAGAGAAGGCCTACCGACGGAGGCTTTAACTCGTGGCTACTCTTCTTCTGTGGTTTAACCCAATGAGAGAAGGTCACAAGTGTTTCCCTAAAAGCTGTCTGGGTTTAGACACTCTTCTATTGGACAGAAAGTGAATCGCTTTATTCAATTGATAGTGACAGAATTAGATATATATATATATCCCAAGCAAAGTAAATGTCTTCTCTCCTTCTGAATGTCAAAGAAACTAACCAATGACATTCCCATATGAATCAGAGTCACGTCTTTCTGTGGTGTTCTACAGCTTGTGTCTGGCATAAAGCATTGAGTACCAAGCACTGTTCTAGATCGCTTGATCTAATTGGATCCAATTAACACAGGGTCCTGTGCTTCTTGCCATGTTCTTTAATAACAAGGAATACTTATGGCATAGCCTCTTATACCCCTCAATTACAGACTTGGTTAAAACTTTGACAGCCCTTCACTGACACGGAGAGAGGATCTTTAAATTCACTGACATGGAGGACATTTAAAGTCACTGCCTTGTAGGACCTGCCCTGTTGATAGTGTTTTAAGAAGGTAGAAACTAGGGCCTGCCTTGTTGATAGTGTTTTAAGAAGGTAGAAACTAGGGCCTGTAGGACCTGCCTTGTTGATAGTGTTTTAAGAATGTAGAAACTAGGGCCAGTAGGACCTGCCTTGTTGATAGTGTTTTAAGAAGGTAGAAACTAGGACCTGCCTTGTTGATTGTGTTGTTAAGAAGGTAGAAACTAGGGCCAGTAGGACCTGCCTTGTTGATAGTGTTTTAAGAAGGTAGAAACTAGGACCTGCCTTGTTGATTGTGTTGTTAAGAAGGTAGAAACGAGGGCCAGTAGGACCTGCCTTGTTGATAGTGTTTTAAGAAGGTAGAAACTAGGGCCTGTAGGACCTGCCTTGTTGATAGTGTTTTAAGAAGGTAGAAACTAGGGCCTGTAGGACCTGCCTTGTTGATAGTGTTGTTAAGAAGGTAGAAACTAGGACCTGCCTTGTTGATTGTGTTGTTAAGAAGGTAGAAACGAGGGCCAGTAGGACCTGCCTTGTTGATAGTGTTTTAAGAAGGTAGAAACTAGGGCCTGTAGGACCTGCCTTGTTGATAGTGTTTTAAGAAGGCAGAAACTAGGACCTGCCTTGTTGATTGTGTTGTTAAGAAGGTATAAACTAGGGCCTGTAGGACCTGCCTTGTTGATAGTGTTTTAAGAAGGTAGAAACTAGGGCCTGTAGGACCTGCCTTGTTGATAGTGTTTTAAGAAGGTAGAAACTAGGGCCTGTAGGACCTGCCTTGTTGATAGTGTTTTAAGAAGGTAGAAACTAGGGCCTGTAGGACCTGCCTTGTTGATAGTGTTTTAAGAAGGTAGAAACTAGGGCCTGTAGGACCTGCCTTGTTGATAGTGTTTTAAGAAGGTAGAAACTAGGGCCTGTAGGACCTGCCTTGTTGATAGTGTTGTTAAGAAGGTAGAAACTAGGACCTGCCTTGTTGATAGTGTTTTAAGAAGGTAGAAACTAGGGCCAGTAGGACCTGCCTTGTTGATTGTGTTGTTAAGAAGGCAGAGCAGTGCTTTATTATAGACAGACCTTAGCTACTGTTGTATCAATATGTTTTTACCAGGACAGTTTAATGAGGTGGGAATAAACACTGTTCATGATGGTCACTGCTATGTATTAGGGGTGGTAGGAAGTCTAGTGGTTAGAGGGGGGAGCCTAGTGGTTAGAGGCAGGAAGTCTAGTGGTTAGAGGGGGGAGCCTAGTGGTTAGAGGCAGGAAGTCTAGTGGTTAGAGGGGGGAGCCTAGTGGTTAGAGGCAGGAAGTCTAGTGGTTAGAGGGGGGAGCCTAGTGGTTAGAGGCAGGAAGTCTAGTGGTTAGAGGGGGGAGCCTAGTGGTTAGAGGCAGGAAGTCTAGTGGTTAGAGCAGGTAGTCTAGTGGTTAGAGGGGGGAGCCTAGTGGTTAGAGGCAGGTAGACTAGTGGTTAGGGGGGAGCCTAGTGGTTAGAGGGGGGAGGCAGGAAGTCTAGTGGTTAGAGGCAGGAAGTCTAGTGGTTAGAGGCAGGAAGTCTAGTGGTTAGAGGCAGGAAGTCTAGTGGTTAGAGGGGGGAGGCAGGAAGTCTAGTGGTTAGAGGCAGGAAGTCTAGTGGTTAGAGGCAGGAAGTCTAGTGGTTAGAGGCAGGAAGTCTAGTGGTTAGAGGGGGAGGCAGGTAGCCTAGTGGTTAGAGGGGGGAGCCTAGTGGTTAGAGTCAGGAAGTCTAGTGGTTAGAGGGGGGAGCCTAGTGGTTAGAGGCAGGAAGTCTAGTGGTTAGAGGCAGGAAGTCTAGTGGTTAGAGTCAGGGAGCCTAGTGGTTAGAGGGGGGAGGCAGGTAGCCTAGTGGTTAGAGGGGGGAGCCTAATGGTTAGAGTCAGGGAGCCTAGTGGTTAGAGGGGGGAGCCTAGTGGTTAGAGCAGGTAGTTTAGTGGTTAGTGGGGGAGGCAGGTAGCCTAGTGGTTAGAGTCAGGTAGCCTAGTGGTTAGAGGCAGGTAGTCTAGTGGTTAGAGGGGGGAGGCAGGTAGTCTAGTGATAAGAGGCAGGTAGTCTAGTGGTTAGAGCAGGAAGTCTAGTGGTTAGTGGGGGGAGGCAGGTAGTCTAGTGGATAGAGTCAGGTAGCCTAGTGGTTAGAGGCAGGTAGTCTAGTGGTTAGAGTCAGGTAGCCTAGTGGTTAGTGGGAGGAGGCAGGTAGTCTAGTGGTTAGAGCAGGAAGTCTAGTGGTTAGTGGGGGGAGGCAGGTAGTCTAGTGGTTAGAGCAGGTAGTCTAGTGGTTAGTGGGAGGAGGCAGGTAGCCTAGTGGTTAGAGCAGGAAGTCTAGTGGTTAGAGCAGGTAGTCTAGTGGTTAGTGGGAGGAGGCAGGTAGTCTAGTGGTTAGAGCAGGAAGTCTAGTGGTTAGTGGGAGGAGGCAGGTAGTCTAGTGGTTAGAGCAGGAAGTCTAGTGGTTAGTGGGAGGAGGCAGGTAGTCTAGTGGTTAGAGCAGGAAGTCTAGTGGTTAGTGGGGGGAGGCAGGTAGTCTAGTGGTTAGAGCAGGTAGTCTAGTGGTTAGAGCAGGTAGTCTCGTGGTTAGAGCAGGAAGTCTAGTGGTTAGTGGGGGGAGGCAGGTAGTCTAGTGGATAGTGTCAGGTAGCCTAGTGGTTAGAGGCAGGTAGTCTAGTGGTTAGAGTCAGGTAGCCTAGTGGTTAGTGGGAGGAGGCAGGTAGTCTAGTGGTTAGAGCAGGTAGTCTCGTGGTTAGAGTCAGGGAGCCTAGTGGTTAGAGGCAGGGAGCCTAGTGGTTAGAGCAGGAAGTCTAGTGGTTAGAGTCAGGGAGCCTAGTGGTTAGTGGGGGGAGGCAGGTAGTCTAGTGGTTAGAGCAGGTAGTCTAGTTGTTAGAGGCAGGTAGTCTAGTGGTTAGAGTCAGGGAGCCTAGTGGTTAGAGCAGGAAGTCTAGTGGTTAGAGGTAGGTAGTCTAGTGGTTAGAGCAGGTAGTCTAGTGGTTAGAGGGGGGAACCTAGTGGTTAGTAGGGGTGGCAGGTAGTCTAGTGGTTAGTCAGGGAGCCGAGTGGTTAGAGTCAAGGAGCCTAGTGGTTAGAGTCAGGGAGCCTAGTGGTTAGAGTCAGGGAGCCTAGTGGTTAGTGGGGGAGTAGCCTAGTGGTTAGGGAGCCTAGTGGTTAGTAGGGGTGGCAGGAAGTCTAGTGGTTAGCAGGGAGCCTAGTGGTTAAAGCATGTAGTCTAGTGGTTAGAGTCAGGGAGCCTAGTGGTTAGAGTCAGGGAGCCTAGTGGTTAGTGGGGGGAGGCAGGTAGCCTAGTGGTTAGAGGGGGGAGGCAGGTAGTCTATTGATTAGAGGCAGGTAGTCTAGTGGTTAGAGGCAGGTAGCCTAGTGGTTAGTGGGGGGAGGCAGGTAGCCTAGTGGTTAGAGGGGGGAGGCAGGTAGTCTAGTGATTAGAGGCAGGTAGTCTAGTGGTTAGAGGCAGGTAGCCTAGTGGTTAGTGGGGGGAGGCAGGTAGCCTAGTGGTTAGAGGCAGGTAGTCTAGTGGTTAGAGTCAGGGAGCCTAGTGGTTAGTGGGGGGAGGCAGGTAGCCTAGTGGTTAGAGGGGGAGGCAGGTAGTCTAGTGATTAGAGGCAGGTAGTCTAGTGGTTAGAGGCAGGTAGCCTAGTGGTTAGTGGGGAGAGGCAGGTAGCCTAGTGGTTAGAGGGGGGGTGGCAGGTAGTCTAGTGGTTAGAATCAGGTAGTCTAGTGGTTAGAGTCAGGTAGTCTAGTGGTTAGAGTCAGGTAGTCTAGTGGTTAGAGCAGGTAGCCTAGTGGTTAGAGGCAGGTAGCCTAGTGGTTAGAGTCAGGTAGTCTAGTGGTTAGAGTCAGGTAGTCTAGTGGTTAGAGGCAGGTAGTCTAGTGGTTAGAGGCAGGTAGTCTAGTGGTTAGAGCAGGTAGCCTAGTGGTTAGACCAGGTAGTCTAGTGGTTAGAGGCAGGAAGTCTAGTGGTTAGAGGGGGAGCCTAGTGGTTAGAGGCAGGAAGTCTAGTGGTTAGAGGGGGGAGCCTAGTGGTTAGAGACAGGAAGTCTAGTGGTTAGAGGGGGGAGCCTAGTGGTTAGAGGCAGGAAGTCTAGTGGTTAGAGCAGGTAGTCTAGTGGTTAGAGGGGGGAGCCTAGTGGTTAGAGGCAGGTAGACTAGTGGTTAGAGGGGGGAGCCTAGTGGTTAGAGGGGGGAGGCAGGAAGTCTAGTGGTTAGAGGCAGGAAGTCTAGTGGTTAGAGGCAGGAAGTCTAGTGGTTAGAGCAGGAAGTCTAGTGGTTAGAGGGGGGAGCCTAGTGGTTAGAGGCAGGTAGACTAGTGGTTAGAGGGGGGAGCCTAGTGGTTAGAGGGGGGAGGCAGGAAGTCTAGTGGTTAGAGGCAGGAAGTCTAGTGGTTAGAGGCAGGAAGTCTAGTGGTTAGAGGGGGGTGGCAGGAAGTCTAGTGGTTAGAGGGGGGTGGCAGGAAGTCTAGTGGTGAGGTGTTCATGATGGTCACTGCTATGTATTAGGGGTGGCAGGAAGTCTAGTGGTTAGAGGCAGGAAGTCTAGTGGTTAGAGGGGGGAGCCTAGTGGTTAGAGGCAGGAAGTCTAGTGGTTAGAGGGGGGAGCCTAGTGGTTAGAGGCAGGTAGACTAGTGGTTAGAGGGGGGAGCCTAGTGGTTAGAGGGGAGGCAGGAAGTCTAGTGGTTAGAGGCAGGAAGTCTAGTGGTTAGAGGCAGGAAGTCTAGTGGTTAGAGGCAGGAAGTCTAGTGGTTAGAGGGGGGAGGCAGGAAGTCTAGTGGTTAGAGGCAGGAAGTCTAGTGGTTAGAGGCAGGAAGTCTAGTGGTTAGAGGGGGGAGGCAGGTAGCCTAGTGGTTAGAGGCGGGAGCCTAGTGGTTAGAGTCAGGAAGTCTAGTGGTTAGAGGGGGGAGCCTAGTGGTTAGAGGCAGGAAGTCTAGTGGTTAGAGGCAGGAAGTCTAGTGGTTAGAGTCAGGGAGCCTAGTGGTTAGAGGGGGGAGGCAGGTAGCCTAGTGGTTAGAGGGGGGAGCCTAATGGTTAGAGTCAGGGAGCCTAGTGGTTAGAGGGGGGAGCCTAGTGGTTAGAGCAGGTAGTTTAGTGGTTAGTGGGGGGAGGCAGGTAGCCTAGTGGTTAGAGTCAGGTAGCCTAGTGGTTAGAGGCAGGTAGTCTAGTGGTTAGAGGGGGGAGGCAGGTAGTCTAGTGATAAGAGGCAGGTAGTCTAGTGGTTAGAGCAGGAAGTCTAGTGGTTAGTGGGGGGAGGCAGGTAGTCTAGTGGATAGAGTCAGGTAGCCTAGTGGTTAGAGGCAGGTAGTCTAGTGGTTAGAGTCAGGTAGCCTAGTGGTTAGTGGGAGGAGGCAGGTAGTCTAGTGGTTAGAGCAGGAAGTCTAGTGGTTAGTGGGGGGAGGCAGGTAGTCTAGTGGTTAGAGCAGGTAGTCTAGTGGTTAGTGGGAGGAGGCAGGTAGCCTAGTGGTTAGAGCAGGAAGTCTAGTGGTTAGAGCAGGTAGTCTAGTGGTTAGTGGGAGGAGGCAGGTAGTCTAGTGGTTAGTGGGAGGAGGCAGGTAGTCTAGTGGTTAGAGCAGGAAGTCTAGTGGTTAGTGGGAGGAGGCAGGTAGTCTAGTGGTTAGAGCAGGAAGTCTAGTGGTTAGTGGGGGAGGCAGGTAGTCTAGTGGTTAGAGCAGGTAGTCTAGTGGTTAGAGCAGGTAGTCTCGTGGTTAGAGCAGGAAGTCTAGTGGTTAGTGGGGGGAGGCAGGTAGTCTAGTGGATAGTGTCAGGTAGCCTAGTGGTTAGAGGCAGGTAGTCTAGTGGTTAGAGTCAGGTAGCCTAGTGGTTAGTGGGAGGAGGCAGGTAGTCTAGTGGTTAGAGCAGGTAGTCTCGTGGTTAGAGTCAGGGAGCCTAGTGGTTAGAGGCAGGGAGCCTAGTGGTTAGAGCAGGAAGTCTAGTGGTTAGAGTCAGGGAGCCTAGTGGTTAGTGGGGGGAGGCAGGTAGTCTAGTGGTTAGAGCAGGTAGTCTAGTTGTTAGAGGCAGGTAGTCTAGTGGTTAGAGTCAGGGAGCCTAGTGGTTAGAGCAGGAAGTCTAGTGGTTAGAGGTAGGTAGTCTAGTGGTTAGAGCAGGTAGTCTAGTGGTTAGAGGGGGGAACCTAGTGGTTAGTAGGGGTGGCAGGTAGTCTAGTGGTTAGTCAGGGAGCCGAGTGGTTAGAGGAGGGAGCCTAGTGGTTAGAGTCAGGGAGCCTAGTGGTTAGAGTCAGGGAGCCTAGTGGTTAGTGGGGGGAGGCAGGTAGCCTAGTGGTTAGAGGAGGGAGCCTAGTGGTTAGTAGGGGTGGCAGGAAGTCTAGTGGTTAGAGTCAGGGAGCCTAGTGGTTAAAGCATGTAGTCTAGTGGTTAGAGTCAGGGAGCCTAGTGGTTAGAGTCAGGGAGCCTAGTGGTTAGTGGGGGGAGGCAGGTAGCCTAGTGGTTAGAGGGGGGAGGCAGGTAGTCTATTGATTAGAGGCAGGTAGTCTAGTGGTTAGAGGCAGGTAGCCTAGTGGTTAGTGGGGGAGGCAGGTAGCCTAGTGGTTAGAGGGGGAGGCAGGTAGTCTAGTGATTAGAGGCAGGTAGTCTAGTGGTTAGAGGCAGGTAGCCTAGTGGTTAGTGGGGGGAGGCAGGTAGCCTAGTGGTTAGAGGCAGGTAGTCTAGTGGTTAGAGTCAGGGAGCCTAGTGGTTAGTGGGGGAGGCAGGTAGCCTAGTGGTTAGAGGGGGAGGCAGGTAGTCTAGTGATTAGAGGCAGGTAGTCTAGTGGTTAGAGGCAGGTAGCCTAGTGGTTAGTGGGGAGAGGCAGGTAGCCTAGTGGTTAGAGGGGGGGTGGCAGGTAGTCTAGTGGTTAGAATCAGGTAGTCTAGTGGTTAGAGTCAGGTAGTCTAGTGGTTAGAGTCAGGTAGTCTAGTGGTTAGAGCAGGTAGCCTAGTGGTTAGAGGCAGGTAGCCTAGTGGTTAGAGTCAGGTAGTCTAGTGGTTAGAGTCAGGTAGTCTAGTGGTTAGAGGCAGGTAGTCTAGTGGTTAGAGGCAGGTAGTCTAGTGGTTAGAGCAGGTAGCCTAGTGGTTAGACCAGGTAGTCTAGTGGTAAGAGTAGGTAGCCTAGTGGTTAGAGCAGGTAGCCTAGTGGTTAGAGGGGGGAGGCAGGTAGCCTAGTGTTTAGAGGCAGGTAGCCTAGTGGTTAGAGGCAGGTAGCCTAGTGGTTAGAGGGGGGAGGCAGGTAGACTAGTGGTTAGAGGCAGGTAGACTAGTGGTTAGAGGCAGGTAGCCTCGTGGTTAGAGGCAGGTAGCCTAGTGGTTAGAGGGGGGAGGCAGGTAGTCTAGTGGTTAGAGGCAGGTAGTCTAGTGGTTAGAGGCAGGTAGTCTAGTGGATAGAGGCAGGTAGCCTAGTGGTTAGAGGCATGTAGCCTAGTGGTTAGAGCCAGGTAGCCTAGTGGTTAGTGGGGGGAGGCAGGTAGCCTAGTGGTTAGAGGGGGGAGGCAGGTAGTCTAGTGGTTAGAGGCAGGTAGTCTAGTGGTTAGAGCCAGGTAGCCTTGTGGTTAGTGGGGGGAGGCAGGTAGCCTAGTGGTTAGAGGGGAGGCAGGTAGACTAGTGGTTAGAGGCAGGTAGACTAGTGGTTAGAGGCAGGTAGCCTTGTGGTTAGAGGCAGGTAGCCTAGTGGTTAGAGGGGGGAGGCAGGTAGTCTAGTGGTTAGAAGCAGGTAGTCTAGTGGTTAGAGGCAGGTAGTCTAGTGGATAGAGGCAGGTAGCCTAGTGGTTAGAGCAGGTAGCCTAGTGGTTAGAGGCAGGTAGCCTAGTGGTTAGAGCCAGGTAGCCTAGTGGTTAGTGGGGGGAGGCAGGTAGCCTAGTGGTTAGAGGGGGAGGCAGGTAGTCTAGTGGTTAGAGGCAGGTAGTCTAGTGGTTAGAGGCAGGTAGTCTAGTGGTTAGAGCAGGTCGCCTAGTGGTTAGAGGCAGGTAGTCTAGTGGTTAGAGGCAGGTAGTCTAGTGGTTAGATGCAGGTAGTCTAGTGGTTAGAGGCAGGTAGTCTAGTGGTTAGAGGCAGGTAGTCTAGTGGATAGAGGCAGGTAGCCTAGTGGTTAGAGGCAGGTAGCCTAGTGGTTAGAGGCAGGTAGCCTAGTGGTTAGAACATTGGACTAGTAACCGAAAGGTTGTTAGTTGTATCTCCGAGCTGGCAAGGTAAAAATATGTTCTTCTGCCCCTGAACTAGGCAGTTAACCCACTGTTCCTTGGCTGTCGTTGAAATTTGACTTACTTACCTAGTTAAATAAAGGTTAAATAAAAAAATAGAGTGCTGCCCCGAGGAATTCCTGATTCTACCTGGATAATGTCGGAGAGGATTCCATTAAAGAACACCCTCTGTGTTCTGAAAGACAGGTGACTCTGTAACCACATTATACCAGGGGGTGTAAAGGCTTAACACCCTCTGTGTTCTGTTAGACAGGTGACTCTGTATCCACATTATACCAGGGGGTGTAAAGGCTTAACACCCTCTGTGTTCTGTTAGACAGGTGACTCTGTATCCACATTATACCAGGGGGTGTAGAGGCTTAACACCCTCTGTGTTCTGTTAGACAGGTAACTCTGTATCCACATTATACCAGGGGGTGTAAAGGCTGAACACCCTCTGTGTTCTGTTAGACAGGTAACTCTTCATCCACATTATAGCAGGGGGTGTAAAGCCATAACACCCTCTGTGTTCTGTTAGACAGGTAACTCTGTATCCACATTATACCAGGGGGTGTAAAGCCATAACACCCTCTGTGTTCTGTTAGACAGGTAACTCTTTATCCACATTATAGCAGGGGGTGTAAAGCCACAACACCCTCTGTGTTCTGTTAGACAGGTAACTCTTTATCCACATTATAGCAGAGGGTGTAAAGCCACAACACCCTCTGTGTTCTGTTAGACAGGTAACTCTTTATCCACATTATACCAGGGGGTGTAAAGCCACAACACCCTCTGTGTTCTGTTAGACAGGTAACTCTTTATCCACATTATACCAGGGGGTGTAAAGGCTTAACACCCTCTGTGTTCTGTTAGACAGGTAACTCTGTATCCACATTATACCAGGGGGTGTAAAGGCTTAACACCCTCTGTGTTCTGTTAGACAGGTAACTATTTATCCACATTATAGCAGGGGGTGTAAAGGCTTAACACCCTCTGTGTTCTGTTAGACAGGTAACTCTGTATCCACATTATACCAGGGGGTGTAAAGGCTTAACACCCTCTGTGTTCTGTTAGACAGGTAACTCTTCATCCACATTATAGCAGGGGGTGTAAAGCCACAACACCCTCTGTGTTCTGTTAGACAGGTAACTCTTTATCCACATTATAACAGGGGGTGTAAAGCCATAACACCCTCTGTGTTCTGTTAGACAGGTAACTCTTTATCCACATTATACCAGGGGGTGTAAAGCCACAACACCCTCTGTGTTCTGTTAGACAGGTAACTCTTTATCCACATTATAACAGGGGGTGTGAAGGCTTAACACAGACATGCTTCCATCAACAGACTACGATCGATAGCTTTCAAAAGCCGCACTGAACTCTAACAAAACAGAGCCCACACTCTCTTCATCAGTTTCTCTCAGCCAATCATCAGTCGTTTGTGTAAGTGCTGTGCTTGTTGAGTGTCCTTTCCTGTAAGCGCGTTAATGTTCTGTTGTCCGTTTGTTTACTGTAAAATGGCATTGTATCTGGTCAAACACTATATTTTTTCCAGAAGTTTACTAAGGGCTGGTAACAGGCTGATTGGTCGGCTGTTTGAGCCAGTAAAGGGGTCTTTACTATTCTTAGGAAGCAGAATGACTTTAGCTTCCCTCCAGGCCTGAGGTCACACGCTTTCTAGTAGGATTAAATGGATGATTGAAAGTTGCCCTTAATCTGGTAATAAATCAAATCTAGTGTTTCATATCTTGACATTTCTGTCATCCATTGTGACATTGTAGGAGAATAACCAACCTTCCAATTAATGACAATACATTTCTTAGATATATTATATATTATATATATTTTATCTTTATATTTATTTTTTTACCTTTATTTTTATTATTTTATTAGTATTTCATTTTTTTCAATGACGGTCTAGGAACGGTGGAACAGTGGGTTAACTGGTCTAGGAACAGTGGGTTAACTGGTCTAGGAACAGTGGGTTAACTGGTCTAGGAACAGTGGGTTAACTGGTCTAGGAACAGTGGGTTAACTGGTCTAGGAACAGTGGGTTAACTGGTCTAGGAACAGTGGGTTAACTGGTCTAGGAACAGTGGGTTAACTGGTCTAGGAACAGTGGAACAGGGGGTTAACTGGTCTAGGAACAGTGGGTTAACTGGTCTAGGAACAGTGGGTTAACTGGTCTAGGAACAGTGGGTTAACTGGTCTAGGAACAGTGGGTTAACTGGTCTAGGAACAGTGGAACAGGGGGTTAACTGGTCTAGGAACAGTGGGTTAACTGGTCTAGGAACAGTGGAACAGGGGGTTAACTGGTCTAGGAACAGTGAGTTAACTGGTCTAGGAACAGTGGGTTAACTGGTCTAGGAACGGTGGAACAGTGGGTTAACTGGTCTAGGAACAGTGGGTTAACTGGTCTAGGAACGGTGGAACAGTGGGTTAACTGGTCTAGGAACAGTGGGTTAACTGGTCTAGGAACAGTGGGTTAACTGGTCTAGGAACAGTGGGTTAACTGGTCTAGGAACAGTGGGTTAACTGGTCTAGGAACAGTGGGTTAACTGGTCTAGGAACAGTGGGTTAACTGGCCTAGGAACAGTGGGTTAACTGGTCTAGGAACAGTGGAACAGTGGGTTAACTGGTCTAGGAACAGTGGGTTAACTGGTCTAGGAACAGTGGAACAGTGGGTTAACTGGTCTAGGAACAGTGGGTTAACTGGTCTAGGAACATTGGGTTAACTGGTCTAGGAACATTGGGTTAACTGGTCTAGGAACAGTGGGTTAACTGGTCTAGGAACAGTGGGTTAACTGGTCTAGGAACAGTGGAACAGTGGGTTAACTGGTCTAGGAACAGTGGGTTAACTGGTCTAGGAACAGTGGGTTAACTGGTCTAGGAACAGTGGGTTAACTGGTCTAGGAACAGTGGGTTAACTGGTCTAGGAACAGTGGGTTAACTGGTCTAGGAACAGTGGGTTAACTGGTCTAGGAACAGTGGAACAGTGGGTTAACTGGTCTAGGAACAGTGGGTTAACTGGTCTAGGAACAGTGGAACAGTGGGTTAACTGGTCTAGGAACAGTGGGTTAACTGGTCTAGGAACAGTGGGTTAACTGGTCTAGGAACAGTGGGTTAACTGGTCTAGGAATAGTGGGTTAACTCGTCTAGGAACAGTGGGCTAACTGGTCTAGGAACAGTGGAACAGTGGGTTAACTGGTCTAGGAACAGTGGGTTAACTGGTCTAGGAACAGTGGGTTAACTGGTCTAGGAACAGTGGGTTAACTGGTCTAGGAACAGTGGGTTAACTGGTCTAGGAACAGTGGGTTAACTGGTCTAGGAACAGTGGGTTAACTGGTCTAGGAACAGTGGGTTAACTGGTCTAGGAACAGTGGGTTAACTGGTCTAGGAACAGTGGGTTAACTGGTCTAGGAACAGTGGGTTAACTCGTCTAGGAACAGTGGGCTAACTGGTCTAGGAACAGTGGAACAGTGGGTTAACTGGTCTAGGAACAGTGGGTTAACTGGTCTAGGAACAGTGGGTTAACTGGTCTAGGAACAGTGGGTTAACTGGTCTAGGAACAGTGGGTTAACTGGTCTAGGAACAGTGTTAACTGGTCTAGGAACAGTGGGTTAACTGGTCTAGGAACAGTGGGTTAACTGGTCTAGGAACAGTGGGTTAACTGGTCTAGGAACAGTGGGTTAAACTGGTCTAGGAACAGTGGGTTAACTGGTCTAGGAACAGTGGGTTAACTGGTCTAGGAACAGTGGGTTAACTGGTCTAGGAACAGTGGGCTAACTGGTCAAGGAACAGTGGGTTAACTGGTCTAGGAACAGTGGGCTAACTGGTCTAGGAACAGTGGGTTAACTGGTCTAGGAACAGTGGGTTAACTGGTCTAGGAACAGTGGGCTAACTGGTCTAGGAACAGTGGGTTAACAGTGGGTTAACTGGTCTAGGAACAGTGTTAACATATTCTAGGAACAGTGGGTTAACTGGTCTAGGAACAGTGGGCTAACTGGTCTAGGAACAGTGGGTTAACTGGTCTAGGAACAGTGGGTTAACTGGTCTAGGAACAGTGGGTTAACTGGTCTAGGAACAGTGTTAACATATTCTAGGAACAGTGGGTTAACTGGTCTCGGAACAGTGGGTTAACTGGTCTAGGAACAGTGGGTTAACTGGTCTCGGAACAGTGGGCTAACTGGTCTAGGAACAGTGGGTTAACTGGTCTAGGAACAGTGGGTTAACTGGTCTAGGAACAGTGGGTTAACTGGTCTAGGAACAGTGGGCTAACTGGTCTAGGAACAGTGGGCTAACTGGTCTAGGAACAGTGGGTTAACTGCCTCTGTCAGGGCCAGAACGACAGATGCTTGATTACACAGGTTCGTACGTATCACGATTTACAAGCAAATTTACAAGCAGATTTACAAGCAAATTTACAATCAAACAAAAAACAGAGAGAAGGGAAAACCTGTCGACGTGCTGAGATGAAACACTCTGACCGAATTTAGCATCACAAGACCGTAACATATAAAAATATGCCCCCGTTTGTGTTACTACACCTCCGGCAGAGGAATTACTTTCCTGAGTGATATTCAGTTACATTGACACACAGTACGTTCTGTCGATGGTCTTAATTAACCTGCAGACATTTATGTCTGAGATTATATGAACATGACTGTGCATTCTAACACATCTATATCCATTCACCATTATGAACAGCTTCTACCAGATCTTCCTTCTGTTTTACATGCGTTGTGTGAACGGGAAACGTCTCTTATCAACCCTTGATACAGCTTGGAAATCACCTTTGGAGACAGACTGCCTTAATAAAATAAATAAATAATAATAAAATAGTTTCAGTCTTTGAAGCATCTGGTTTATTGACTGTTTGCTGCACAGAGAGAAAAACAGTCTTCCCACTCTTCCCTGGCTGTCTGACCTCAGCTCTGTCAGACTGGTCTTCCCTGGCTGTCTGACCTCAGCTCTGTCAGACTGGTCTTCCCTGGCTGCCTGACCTCAGCTCTGTCACAGACTGGTCTTCCCTGGCTGTCTGACCTCAGCTCTGTCACAGACTGGTCTTCCCTGGCTGCCTGACCTCAGCTCTGTCAGACTGGTCTTCCCTGGCTGCCTGACCTCAGCTCTGTCAGACTGGTCTTCCCTGGCTGCCTGACCTCAGCTCTGTCAGACTGGTCTTCCCTGGCTGTCTGACCTCAGCTCTGTCAGACTGGTCTTCCCTGGCTGCCTGACCTCAGCTCTGTCACAGACTGGTCTTCCCTGGCTGCCTGACCTCAGCTCTGTCACAGACTCGTCTTCCCTGGCTGTCTGACCTCAGCTCTGTCAGACTGGTCTTCCCTGGCTGCCTGACCTCAGGTCTTCCCTGGCTGCCTGACCTCAGCTCTGTCAGACTGGTCTTCCCTGGCTGCCTGACCTCAGCTCTGTCACAGACTGGTCTTCCCTGGCTGCCTGACCTCAGCTCTGTCACAGACTTGTCTTCCCTGGCTGCCTGACCTCAGCTCTGTCAGACTGGTCTTCCCTGGCTGCCTGACCTCAGCTCTGTCACAGACTGGTCTTCCCTGGCTGCCTGACCTCAGCTCTGTCACAGACTGGTCTTCCCTGGCTGCCTGACCTCAGCTCTGTCACAGACTGGTCTTCCCTGGCTGCCTGACCTCAGCTCTGTCAGACTGGTCTTCCCTGGCTGCCTGACCTCAGCTCTGTCAGACTGGTCTTCCCTGGCTGTCTGACCTCAGCTCTGTCACAGACTGGTCTTCCCTGGCTGCCTGACCTCAGCTCTGTCAGACTGGTCTTCCCTGGCTGTCTGACCTCAGCTCTGTCAGACTGGTCTTCCCTGGCTGCCTGACCTCAGCTCTGTCAGACTGGTCTTCCCTGGCTGTCTGACCTCAGCTGAGATCTGTCTTCCATGGCTGTCCTCCTCAGCTCTGACAAAAATGGTCTTCCCTGTGTCTGAACTCATTTATACATTCTTCCCTATGTCTAATAATAAAATCTTCCCTGGTGCCTGATTCAGCTCTGAAACCAGTCTTCCCAGATCCCAAGACTGAACTTTAGCTCTGTCAGACTGGTCTTCCCTGGTCCTGACCTCAGCTCAAGATGGTCTTTGGCTATCATTCCATGACTGGTCTTCCCTGGTTCTGACCTCAGCTCCGTAGACTGGTCTTCCCTGGCTGTCTGACCTCAGCTCTGTCAGACTGGTCTTCCCTGGCTGTCTGACCTCAGCTCTGTCAGACTGGTCTTCCCTGGCTGTCTGACCTCAGCTCTGTCAGACTGGTCTTCCCTGGCTGTCTGACCTCAGCTCTGTCAGACTGATCTTCCCTGGCTGTCTGACCCTGCAGGGACCCCTGTCGCCATCTGATCCTACTAAGACATGACGATCATAGTGTTGTGTGTACTGACTGAGCACCATGACAGTGAAGCATGTAGAGCTGTTTATTACTGTGTCTGTGTGAAAAGTAGAGAATTAGCTTGGGAAACGGACAAATCAATAATGTTTAAATTGCTATACTCAGTCTAATAAATTCACATTGCACATAAACAACGTCAGAATTATCGGTTTTCAGTTGTTTGGCCGTTAGTTTCATCGTTTGATTCAGGTCCAGTGTGATTTGTTCTTGATTTCGGTGATACTATTTATCAAAGTGCAGCTGCCTCTACTCTTAAGCCCCGTGGATGCTGTTTTTCATAGCGCCCTTTGATTTTTCACAGGAGACAGTTTTATTACTCCTCACTGTATTCTTTACCAAAAGGATGGCTGGACCTCTTTGAAGTAGATCACATCATTACGCTATTTTTGTTTACAAAGCCCTGCTCCACAAACTTTTCAACTTACCTAACATCACTCTTAAGATTTTAAATCACAAGTTATCGAACCACTTTGACAGGGTTGGTTCACTCTGGAGACTACGTTGGTGTCTACAGAGTCACATAGGTCAGCCTTTGGTGTCTACAGAGTTAAGTAGATCAGCCTTTAGTTTCTACAGAGTTACATAGATCAGCCTTTGGTGTCTACAGAGTTACATAGATCAGCCTTTGGTGTCTACAGAGTTACATAGATCAGCCTTTGGTGTCTACAGAGTTACATAGATCAGCCTTTGGTGTCTACAGAGTTACATAGATCAGCCTTTGGTGTCTACAGAGTTACATAGATCAGCCTTTGGTGTCTACAGAGTTACATAGATCAGCCTTTGGTGTCTACAGAGTTACATAGATCAGCCTTTGGTGTCTACAGAGTTACATAGATCAGCCTTTGGTGTCTACAGAGTTACATAGATCAGCCTTTGGTGTCTACAGAGTTACATAGATCAGCCTTTGGTGTCTACAGAGTTACATAGATCAGCCTTTGGTGTCTACAGAGTTACATAGATCAGCCTTTGGTGTCTACAGAGTTACATAGATCAGCCTTTGGTGTCTACAGAGTTACATAGATCAGCCTTCGGTGTCTACAGAGTTACATAGATCAGCCTTTGGTGTCTACAGAGTTACGTAGATCAGCCACTGGTTAACTATTATTACTAATGCCCTAGATAATAGAAAGTACTGCACCGCCTTGTTCATAGATTTATCTAAATCTTTGAACACTGTAGACCATGCCATTATTTTGGGTAAGCTGTCGTCGATAGGACTGGGACTCGATGCCTGTAGTTGGTTTCATGACTATTTAAAGGATAGAAGTCAGACTTTTAGAGTCAACAGCATCCAATCAGAGCCATTGGAGTTGGTTAAAGGAGTCCCACAAGGTTCTACACTTGGTCCATTACTGTTTACTCTCTATATAAACAATATCGGTGATGAGATAAGAAAGTGTCAAATTCATTTATATGCTGATGACACTGTCATGTATCGCTTCAACGGCTGTCCAAGACCAAGTCTCACTATTGGAGACATATTTTAAGATAATACAAGGGTATCTTATACAGCTGAAACTTCTTCTAAATGCAAAGAAAACACATTGTATGATTTTTAATCGGTTTAATAGGTGTGTAGTTCCTTAATCATTTTACCTAAACTGTATGTGTAAACATGTTTTCTCTTTTACGCTGTAAAAGAGACCTTGGTCTCAGTCTGTGTTCCTTGTTGAAATAAAGGTATAATACTAACTAGATCAGCCGTTTCCTAGCACCCTACGTTTGGAATGATCTCTAAACAACGTTTTGATTGGGATTGGATGGAATGATCTCCAAACAACGTTTTGATTGGATGGAATGATCTCCAAACAACATTTTGATTGGGATTGGATGGAATGATCCCCAAACAATGTTTTGATTGGATGGAATGATCTCCAAACAACGTTTTGATTGGGATTGGATGGAATGATCTCCAAACAACGTTTTGATTGGATGGAATGATCTCCAAACAACATTTTGATTGGATGGAATGATATCTAAACAACGTTTTGATTGGGATTGGATGGAATGATCCCCAAACAATGTTTTGATTGGATGGAATGATCCCCAAACAACGTTTCGATTGGATGCTTTGGTGTCCCTGGGGCGGTTCAGACATCTGACAGAGGATTGTTATAATTAAGAATGTGTTTGTTTTAGGTGACTGTGTTTGGTATCTTAAAATGTGTATAATATTGTGTATATGTATGTGTGTCTGCGTTTGACTATTGATGTGTTTTGTGTTGTATTTTAGACTCTGGTCAAAAAAAAAAAAAAATTTAAAGGCCCAATGCAGTCATTTTTATTTCAATATCAAATTGTTTTGCTCTAACCACTAGGCTACCTGCTCTAAGCACTAGGCTACCTGCTCTAAGCACTAGACTACCTGCTCTAACCACTAGGCTACCTGCTCTAAGCACTAGGCTACCTGCTCTAAGCA
>NC_068440.1:45605274-45612774 GCF_023373465.1 Oncorhynchus keta | reverse complement strand
TGTGATGGGGTTTGAAGGCTCTCTGGCCAGTTTGTGATGGGGTTTGAAGGCTCTCTGGCCAGTTTGTGATGGGGTTTGAAGGCTCTCTGGCCAGTTTGTGATGGGGTTTGAAGGCTCTCTGGACAGTTTGTGATGGGGTTTGAAGGCTCTCTGGCCAGTTTGTGATGGGGTTTGAAGGCTCTCTGGCCAGTTTGTGATGGGGTTTGAAGGCTCTCTGGCCAGTTTGTGATGGGGTTTGAAGGCTCTCTGGCCAGTTTGTGATGGGGTTTGAAGGCTCTCTGGATGGGGTTTGAAGGCCAGTTTGTGATGGGGTTTGAAGGCTCTCTGGCCAGTTTGTGATGGGGTTTGAAGGCTCTCTTTGGATGGGGTTTGAAGGCAGTTTGTGATGGGGTTTGAAGGCTCTCTGGCCAGTTTGTGATGGGGTTTGAAGGCTCTCTGGACAGTTTGTGATGGGGTTTGAAGGCTCTCTGGCCAGTTTGTGATGGGGTTTGAAGGCTCTCTGGACAGTTTGTGATGGGGTTTGAAGGCTCCACAGAGTAAAGACTCTCTGTTTCTGATGGGGTTTGAAGGCTTCTGAAAACAAATGGGGTTTGAGAGTTAAATGGCATCATCATTGACAGTGTATTGGGTAATCAGGTGTTAGAGGTGATGGTACTCTCTGGACAGTTTGTGATTTTGATTGAGTTTGTGATGGGATAATCAGGTGATTTTGAGGCTCTCTGGACAGTTTGTGATGGGGTTTGAAGGCCTCTGGCCAGTTTGTGATTTTATTGGCCAGTTTGTGATTGGGTTTGAATCTCTGGTCAGTTTGTGATGGGGTTTGAGGCTCTCTGGCCAGTTTGTGATGGGGTTTGAAGGCCTCTGGCCATTTGTGATTTTGAATTGGCCAGTTTTGATGGGGTTTGAATCAGTTTCTGATGTTTGAGGCTCTCTGGCCAGTTTGTGATGGGGTTTGACCTAGGGCCAGTTTGTGATTTTGATTGGCCAGTTTGTATTGGGTAATCTGGTGTTAGAGGTTTGGGCTCTCTACCTTTGTGAGGGGTTTGAAGGCCATTATTTAATTGGACAGTTTGTATTTTGATCATCTGTGATGTTAGACAGTTTGGATGGGGTTTGACCTAGGGCCATTATTTCATTGAGTGTATTGATAATCAGGTGTTAGAGGTGGGTACCTATTGAGTGTATTGATAATCAGGTGTTAGAGGTGGGTACCTAGGGCCATTATTTCATTGAGTGTATTGATAATCTGGTGTTAGAGGTGGGTACCTAGGGCCATTATTTCATTGAGTGTATTGATAATCTGGTGTTAGAGGTGGGTACCTAGGGCCATTATTTCATTGACAGTGTATTGATAATCAGGTGTTAGAGGTGGGTACCTAGGGCCATTATTTCATTGACAGTGTATTGATAATCAGGTGTTAGAGGTGGGTACCTAGGGCCATTATTTCATTGAGTGTATTGATAATCTGGTGTTAGAGGTGGGTACCTGGGCTTATTTCATTGAGGAATAATCATGTATTTAAGGACATTTGTATTGAAATCTGGTGTTAGAGGAATGGATAGTTTTCATTGAGTGTATTGATAATCTGGTGTTAGCATGGGTACCCCATTATTTCACCCCAAAATCAGGTGTTAGAGGTGGGTACCTCAACCATTTTTCATTTTGTATTGAAATCTGGTGTTTTACCTATTTTTCATTGAGTGTATTGATATCTTTTAAAACCTAGGACATGATTTCATTGAGTGTATTGATAATCTGACAGCTCCCAGTACCTCAGCATTATTTCATTGACACTGTATTGATAATCTGGTGTTAGACTACGTGGGTACCTAGGGCATTATTTCATTGACAGTGTATTGATAATCTGGTGTTAGAGGTGGGCACTACCTAGGGCCATTATTTCACTAAGTGACAGTGTATTGATAACTGGTGTTAGAGGTGGGTACCTAATTATTTCACTGACGTGTTAATCTGGTGTTAGGGTACCTAGGGCATTATTTAGTTGAGGTATTGATAATCAGGTGTTAGAGGTGGGTACCTAGGGCCATTATTTCATTGACAGTGTATTGATAATCAGGTGTTAGAGGTGGGTACCTAGGGCCATTATTTCATTGAGTGTATTGATAATCTGGTGTTAGAGGTGGGCTGTGGCTCCCCAGGAACATTATTTAAGGACTTTGTTTAATTTGAGAGGAATGGATAGTTTAGGAGAGGAGTACTTATGGCATACCCCTCACCTCACCCCAAAATCATATTCATATTTCAACACTTTTGCATTTTGAAAAAGTGTTTTTATTTTCTTTCGTTCATTCTATTTTTAAAACGGACATGAGATAAGAGATTCTGACAGCTCCCAGTGCCCCACAGCAATCCCCTGACACTACGTAGGCACTACACTACACTAAGTAGGCACTACACTACGTAGGCACTACACTACACTACGTAGGCACTACACTACACTAAGTAGGCACTACACTACGTAGGCACTACACTACACTACGTAGGCACTACACTACGTAGGCACTACACTACACTAAGTAGGCACTACACTACGTAGGCACTACACTACACTACGTAGGCACTACACTACACTAAGTAGGCACTACACTACGTAGGCACTACACTACACTACGTAGGCACTACACTACGTAGGCACTACACTACACTAAGTAGGCACTACACTACGTAGGCACTACACTACACTACATAGGCACTACACTACGTAGGCACTACACATTACACTAAGTAGGCGCTACACTACACTACGTAGGCACTACACTACGTAGGCACTACACTACACTAAGTAGGCACTACACTACGTAGGCACTACACTACGTAGGCACTACACTACACTACGTAGGCACTACACTACACTAAGTAGGCACTACACTACGTAGTCACTACACTACACTACGTAGGCACTACACTACGTAGGCACTACACTACGTAGGCACTACACTACTACGTAGGCACTACACTACACTACATAGGCACTACACTACGTAGGCACTACACATTACACTATGTAGGCACTACACTACACTACGTAGGCACTACACTACGTAGGCACTACACTACACTAAGTAGGCACTACACTACGTAGACACTACACTACACTAAGTAGGCACTACACTACGTAGGCACTACACTACACTAAGTAGGCACTACACTACGTAGGCACTACACTACACTACATAGGCACTACACTACGTAGGCACTACACATTACACTAAGTAGGCACTACACTACACTACGTAGGCACTACACTACACTACGTAGGCACTACACTACGTAGGCACTACACTACACTAAGTAGGCACTACACTACGTAGGCACTACACTACACTATGTAGACACTACACTATGTAGACACAACACTACGTAGACGATACACTATGTAGGCACTCACTACGTAGGCACTACACTACATAGACACAACACTACGTAGACACAACACTACGTAGACACTACACTAAGTCGGCACTACACTGCGTAGGCACTACACTACGTAGGCACTACACTACGTAGACACTACACTACGTAGGCACTACACTAAGTCGGCACTACACTGCGTAGGCACTACACTACGTAGGCACTCACTACGTAGGCACTACACTACATAGACACTACACTACGATGGCACTACACTACGTAGACACTACACAAGGTAGACCCTCATCTTTTCACTTCTCCTCCACTCTCTCCCTCCCTCGCTCCATCCCTCCCTAGCTCTCTCCCTCCCTCACTCCATCCCTCCCTCGCTTTCCCCCTCCCTCCCTCCATCCCTCCCTCGCTCTCGCCCTCCCTCACGATATCCCTGGATCCTGTGTTTGTTTTCAGGGTGAGTGATGATTAAGCCTAGCTGTTGTTGCTCTCTGTTCCCCAGCCTAGTCAAGCTGTTGTTGCTCTCTGTTCCCCTCTAGTCAAGCTGTTGATGCTCTCTGTCCCCAGACTAGTCAAGCTGTTGATGCTCTCTGGTCTTCCAGTCAAGCTGTTGTTGCTCTCTGTTCCCCAGACTAGTCAAGCTGTTGATGCTCTCTGTCCCCAGACTAGTCAAGCTGTTGTTGCTCTCTGTCCCCAGCCTAGTCAAGCTGTTGATGCTCTCTGTTCCCCAGACTAGTCAAGCTGTTGTTGCTCTCTGTTCCCCTCGAGTCAAGCTGTTGTTGCTCTCTGTTCCCCTCTAGTCAAGCTGTTGATGCTCTCTGTTCCCCAGACTAGTCAAGCTGTTTATGCTCTCTGTCCCCCAGACTAGTCAAGCTGTTGATGCTCTCTGTTCCCCAGACTAGTCAAGCTGTTGATGCTCTCTGTTCCCAGACTAGTCAAGCTGTTGATGCTCTCTGTTCCCCAGCCTAGTCAAGCTGTTGATGCTCTCTGTTCCCCAGCCTAGTCAAGCTGTTGATGCTCTCTGTCGCCAGCCTAGTCAAGCTGTTGATGCTCTCTGTCCCCAGACTAGTCAAGTTGTTGATGCTCTCTGTCCCCAGCCTAGTCAAGCTGTTGATGCTCTCTGTTCCCAGTCTAGTCAAGCTGTTGTTGCTCTCTGTTCCCCTCGAGTCAAGCTGTTGATGCTCTCTGTCCGCAACCTAGTCAAGCTGTTGTTGTTCTCTGGTCCTCCAGTTAAGCTGTTGATGCTCTCTGTCCCCCAGACTAGTCAAGCTGTTGACACTCTCTGTTCCCCAGCCTCGTCAAGCTGTTGATTGCCTCTGTCCCCCAGACTAGTCAAGCTGTTGATGCTCTCTGTCCCCCAGACTAGTCAAGCTGCTGTTGCTCTCTGGTCTTCCAGTCAAGCTGTTGTTGCTCTCTGTCCCCCAGACTAGTCAAGCTGTTGATGCTCTCTGTCCCCCAGACTAGTCAAGCTGTTGATGCTCTCTGTTCCCCAGCCAAGTCAAGCTGTTGATGCTCTCTGTCCCCCAGACTAGTCAAGCTGTTGTTGCTCTCTGGTCTTCCAGTCAAGCTGTTGTTGCTCTCTGTCCCCCAGACTAGTCAAGCTGTTGATGCTCTCTGTTCCCCAGCCTAGTCAAGCTGTTGTTGCTCTCTGTTCCCCAACCACAGACACACAGTCTTTTATAACACACTTCAGCCCCATTCAACATCCATTTTTTTTTATCCCTAACCCTAACTCCAACCCGAGCTCCTAACCCTAGCTCCTAACCCGAGCTCCTAACCCTAGCTCCTAACCCTAGCTCCTAACGCTAGCTCACAACCCTAGCTCCTAACCCTAGCTCCTAACCCTCACCCTATATCCTAACCCTAGCTCCTAATCCTAACCCTAACTCCAACCCTAGCTCCTAACCCTAGGTCCTAACCCTAGCTCCTAACGCTAGCTCCTAACGCTAGCTCCTAACCCTAGCTCCTAACGCTAGCTCCCAACCCTAGCTCCTAACCCTAGCTCCTAACCCTAACCCTAGCTCCTAACCCTAGCTCCTAACCCTAGCTCCTAACCCTAGCTCCCAACCCTAGCTCCCAACCCTAGCTCCTAACCCTAGCTCCCAACCCTAGCTCCTAACCCTAGCTCCTAACCCTAGCTCCTTACCCTAGCTCCTAACCCTAACCCTAGCTCCTAACCCTAGCTCCTAACCCTAGCTCCTAACGCTAGCTCCCAACCCTAGCTCCCAACCCTAGCTCCCAACCCTAGCTCACAACCCTAGCTCCTAACCCTAGCTCCCAACCCTAGCTCCTAACCCTAGCTCCTAACCCTAGCTCCCAACCCTAGCTCCTAACCCTAGCTCCTAACCCTAGCTCCTAACCTTAGCTCCTAACCCTAGCTCCTAACCCTAGCTCCTAACCCTAGCTCCTAACGCTAGCTCCCAACCCTAGCTCCTAACCCTAGCTCCTAACCCTAGCTCCTAACCCTAACCCTAGCTCCTAACCCTAGCTCCTAACCCTAGCTCCCAACCCTAGCTCCTAAACCTAGCTCATAACCCTAGCTCCCAACCCTAGCTCCCAACCCTAGCTCCTAACCCTAGCTCCTAACCCTAGTTCCTAACCCTAGCTCCTAACCCTAGCTCCCAACCCTAGCTCCTAACCCTATGTGTTTCTATTGGCTAATAGCAGTGAGGACTATCTGTTATTCAATGTGTTTCTATGGGCTAATAGCAGTAAGGACTATCTGTTATTCAATGTGTTTCTATGGGCTAATAGCAGTAAGGACTATCTGTTATTCAATCTGTTTCTATGGGCTAATAGCAGTAAGGACTATCTGTTATTCAATGTGTTTCTATTGGCTAATAGCAGTAAGGACTATCTGTTATGCAATGTGTTTCTATTGGCTAATAGCAGTAAGGACTATCTGTTATTCAATGTGTTTCTATGGGCTAATAGCAGTAAGGACTATATGTTATTCAATGTGTTTCTATTGGCTAATAGCAGTAAGGACTATCTGTTATTCAATGTGTTTCTATTGGCTAATAGCAGTAAGGACTATCTGTTATTCAATGTGTTTCTATTGGCTAATAGCAGTAAGGACTATCTGTTATTCAATGTGTTTCTATTGGCTAATAGCAGTAAGGACTATCTGTTATTCAATGTGTTTCTATGGGCTAATAGTTATTCAATGTAAATAGGACTATCTGTTATTCAATGTGTTTCTATTGGCTAATAGCAGTAAGGACTATCTGTTATTCAATGTGTTTCTATTGGCTAATAGCAGTAAGGACTATCTGTTATTCAATGTGTTTCTATGGGCTAATAGCAGTAAGGACTATCTGTTATTCAATGTGTTTCTATTGGCTAATAGCAGTAAGGACTATCTGTTATTCAATGTGTTTCTATGGGCTAATAGCAGTAAGGACTATCTGTTATTCAATGTGTTTCTATTGGCTAATAGCAGTAAGGACTATCTGTTATTCAATGTGTTTCTAATAGCAGTAAGGACTATCTGTTATTCAATGTGTTTCTATTGGCTAATAGCAGTAAGGACTATCTGTTATTCAATGTGTTTCTATTGGCTAATAGCAGTAAGGACTATCTGTTATTCAATGTGTTTCTATGGGCTAATAGCAGTAAGGACTATCTGTTATTCAATGTGTTTCTATGGGCTAATAGCAGTAAGGACTATCTGTTATTCAATGTGTTTCTATGGGCTAATAGCAGTAAGGACTATCTGTTATTCAATGTGTTTCTATGGGCTAATAGCAGTAAGGACTATCTGTTATTCAATGTGTTTCTATTGGCTAATAGCAGTAAGGACTATCTGTTATTCAATGTGTTTCTATGGGCTAATAGCAGTAAGGACTATCTGTTATTCAATGTGTTTCTATGGGCTAATAGCAGTAAGGACTATCTGTTATTCAATGTGTTTCTATTGGCTAATAGCAGTAAGGACTATCTGTTATTCAATGTGTTTCTAATAGCAGTAAGGACTATCTGTTATTCAATGTGTTTCTATGGGCTAATAGCAGTAAGGACTATCTGTTATTCAATGTGTTTCTATTGGCTAATAGCAGTAAGGACTATCTGTTATTCAATGTGTTTCTATGGGCCAATAGCAGTAAGGACTGTCT
>NC_068440.1:45555274-45600274 GCF_023373465.1 Oncorhynchus keta | reverse complement strand
GTGGACTCTATGACAACAACCTCAGTGGACTCTATAACAACAACCTCAGTGGACTCTATGACAACAACAACCTCAGTGGACTCTATGACAACAACCTCAGTGGACTCTATGACAACAACCTCAGTGGACTCTATGACAACAACAACCTCAGTGGACTCTATGACAACAACAACCTCAGTGGACTCTATGACAACAACCTCAGTGGACTCTATGACAACAACCTCAGTGGACTCTATGACAACAACCTCAGTGGACTCTATGACAACAACCTCAGTGGACTCTATGACAACAACCTCAGTAGACTCTATGACAACAACAACCTCAACAACCTGGACTCTATGACAACAACCTCAGTGGACTCTATGACAACAACAACCTCAGTGGACTCTATGACAACAACCTCAGTGGACTCTATGACAACAACAACCTCAGTGGACTCTATGACAACAACCTCAGTGGACTCTATGACAACAACCTCAGTGGACTCTATGACAACAACAACCTCAGTGGACTCTATGACAACAACCTCAGTGGACTCTATGACAACAACCTCAGTGGACTCTATGACAACAACAACCTCAGTGGACTCTATAACAATAACAACCTCAGTGGACTCTACAACAACAACCTCAGTGGACTCTAGTGACAACAACAACCTCAGTGGACTCTATGACAACAACCTCAGTGGACTCGGTGGTCAACAACCTCAGTGGACTCTATGACAACAACAACCTCAGTGGACTCTATGACAACAACAACCTCAGTGGACTCTATCTGACTCTAACAACAACCTCAGTGGACTCTATGAGTCAGTGGACTCTATGACAACAACCTCAGTGGACTCTACAACAACAACCTCAGTGGACTCTATGACAACAACAACCTCAGTGGACTCTATGACAACAACCTCAGTGGACTCTATGACAACAACCTCAGTGGACTCTATGACAACAACCTCAACCTCAGTGGACTCTATGACAACAACCCTCAGTGGACTCTATGACAACAACCTCAGTGGACTCTATGACAACAACCTCAGTGGACTCTACAACAACCTGACAACAACAACCTCAGTGGACTCTATGACAACAACCTCAGTGGACTCTATGACAACAACCTCAGTGGACTCTATGACAACAACCTCAGTGGACTCTCAACAACCTCAGTGGACTCTATGACAACAACCTCAGTGGACTCTATGACAACAACCTCAGTGGACTCTATGACAACAACCTCAGTGGACTCTATGACAACAACCTCAGTGGACTCTATGACAACAACAACTCAGTGGACTCTATGACAACAACCTCAGTGGACTCTATGACAACAACCTCAGTGGACTCTATGACAACAACCTCAGTGGACTCTATGACAACAACCTCAGTGGACTCTATGACAACAACCTCAGTGGACTCTATGACAACAACCTCAGTGGACTCTATGACAACAACAACCTCAGTGGACTCTATGACAACAACCTCAGTGGACTCTATGACAACAACCTCAGTGGACTCTATGACAACAACCTCAGTGGACTCTATGACAACAACCTCAGTGGACTCTATGACAACAACCTCAGTGGACTCTATGACAACAACCTCAGTGGACTCTATGACAACAACCTCAGTGGACTCTATGACAACAACAACCTCAGTGGACTCTATGACAACAACCTCAGTGGACAACAACAACCTCAGTGGACTCTATGACAACAACCTCATTGGACTCTATGACAACAACCTCAGTGGACTCTATGACAACAACAACCTCAGTGGACTCTATGACAACAACCTCAGTGGACTCTATGACAACAACCTCAGTGGACTCTATGACAACAACAACCTCAGTGGACTCTATGACAACAACCTCAGTGGACTCTATGACAACAACCTCAGAGGACTCTATGACAACAACAACCTCAGTGGACTCTATGACAACAACCTCAGTGGACTCTATGTCAACAACCTCAGTGGACTCTATAACAACAACCTCAGAGGACTCTATGACAACAACAACCTCAGTGGACTCTATGACAACAACCTCAGTGGACTCTATGTCAACAACCTCAGTGGACTCTATGACAACAACAACCTCAGTGGACTCTATGACAACAACCTCAGTGGACTCTATGACAACAACCTCAGTGGACTCTATGACAACAACCTCAGTGGACTCTATGACAACAACCTCAGTGGACTCTATGACAACAACCTCAGTGGACTCTATGACAACAACCTCAGTGGACTCTATGACAACAACCTCAGTGGACTCTATGACAACAACCTCAGTGGACTCTATGACAACAACCTCAGTGGACTCTATGACAACAACCTCAGTGGACTCTATGACAACAACCTCAGTGGACTCTATAACAACAACCTCAGTGGACTCTATAACAACAACCTCAGTGGACTCTATGACAACAACCTCAGTGGACTCTATGACAACAACCTCAGTGGACTCTATGACAACAACCTCAGTGGACTCTATGACAACAACCTCAGTGGACTCTATGACAACAACCTCAGTGGACTCTACCAACAACCTCAGTGGACTCTATGACAACAACAACCTCAGTGGACTCTATGACAACAACCTCAGTGGACTCTATGACAACAACCTCAGTGGACTCTATGACAACAACAACCTCAGTGGACTCTATGACAACAACAACCTCAGTGGACTCAACAACCTCAGTGGACTCTATACAACAACCTCAGTGGACTCTATGACAACAACCTCAGTGGACTCTATGACAACAACAACCTCAACAACCTCAGTGGACTCTATGACAACAACCTCAGTGGACTCTATGACAACAACCTCAGTGGACTCTATGACAACAACCTCAGTGGACTCTATGACAACAACAACCTCAGTGGACTCTATGACAACAACCTCAGTGGACTCTATGACAACAACCTCAGTGGACTCTATGACAACAACCTCAGTGGACTCTATGACAACAACCTCAGTGGACTCTATGACAACAACCTCAGTGGACTCTATGACAACAACCTCAGTGGACTCTATGACAACAACCTCAGTGGACTCTATAACAACAACCTCAGTGGACTCTATAACAACAACCTCAGTGGACTCTATGACAACAACCTCAGTGGACTCTATAACAACAACCTCAGTGGACTCTATGACAACAACCTCAGTGGACTCTATGACAACAACCTCAGTGGACTCTATGACAACAACCTCAGTGGACTCTATGACAACAACCTCAGTGGACTCTATGACAACAACCTCAGTGGACTCTATGACAACAACCTCAGTGGACTCTATGACAACAACCTCAGTGGACTCTATGACAACAACCAACCTCAGTGGACTCTATGACAACAACCTCAGTGGACTCTATGACAACAACAACCTCAGTGGACTCTATGACAACAACCTCAGTGGACTCTATCAGTGGACAACAACAACCTCAGTGGACTCTATGACAACAACAACCTCAGTGGACTCTATGACAACAACCTCAGTGGACTCTATGACAACAACCTCAGTGGACTCTATAACAACAACCTCAGTGGACTCTATGACAACAACCTCAGTGGACTCTATGACAACAACCTCAGTGGACTCTATGACAACAACAACCTCAGTGGACTCTATGACAACAACAACCTCAGTGGACTCTATGACAACAACCTCAGTGGACTCTATGACAACAACCTCAGTGGACTCTATGACACAACAACCTCAGTGGACTCTATACAACAACCTCAGTGGACTCTATGACAACAACCTCAGTGGACTCTATGACAACAACCTCAGTGGACTCTATAACAACAACCTCAGTGGACTCTATGACAACAACCCTCAGTGGACTCTATGACAACAACCTCAGTGGACTCTATGACAACAACCTCAACAGTGGACTCTATGACAACAACCTCAGTGGACTCTATGACAACAACCTCAGTGGACTCTATGACAACAACCTCAGTGGACTCTATGACAACAACCTCAGTGGACTCTATGACAACAACCTCAGTGGACTCTATGACAACAACCTCAGTGGACTCTATGACAACAACCTCAGTGGACTCTATGACAACAACCTCAGTGGACTCTATAACAACAACCTCAGTGGACTCTATGACAACAACCTCAGTGGACTCTATGACAACAACCTCAGTGGACTCTATGACAACAACCTCAGTGGACTCTATGACAACAACCTCAGTGGACTCTATGACAACAACCTCAGTGGACTCTATAACAACAACCTCAGTGGACTCTATGACAACAACCTCAGTGGACTCTATGACAACAACCTCAGTGGACTCTATGACAACAACCTCAGTGGACTCTATGACAACAACCTCAATGGACTCTATAACAACAACCTCAGTGGACTCTATGACAACAACCTCAGTGGACTCTATGACAACAACCTCAGTGGACTCTATGACAACAACCTCAGTGGACTCTATGACAACAACCTCAGTGGACTCTATGACAACAACCTCAGTGGACTCTATGACAACAACCTCAGTGGACTCTATGTCAACAACAACCTCAGAGGACTCTATGACAACAACCTCAGTGGACTCTATAACAACCTCAACTCTATAACAACAACCTCAGTGGACTCTATGACAACAACCTCAGTGGACTCTATAACAACAACCTCAGTGGACTCTATGACAACAACCTCAGTGGACTCTATGACAACAACCTCAGTGGACTCTATGAACAACAACCAACAACCTCAGTGGACTCTATAACAACAACCTATGGACTCTAACAACAACCTCAGTGGACTCTATAACAACAACCTCAGTGGACTCTATGACAACAATCTCAATGGACTCTATAACAACAACCTCAGTGGACTCTATGACAACAACCTCAGTGGACTCTATGACAACAACCTCAGTGGACTCTATGACAACAACCTCAGTGGACTCTATAACAACAACCTCAGTGGACTCTATAACAACAACCTCAGTGGACTCTATAACAACAACCTCAGTGGACTCTATGACAACAACCTCAGTGGACTCTATAACAACAACCTCAGTGGACTCTATGACAACAACCTCAGTGGACTCTATGACAACAACCTCAGTGGACTCTATAACAACAACCTCAGTGGACTCTATAACAACAACCTCAGTGGACTCTATGACAACAACCTCAACTCTCAGTGGACTCTATGACAACAACCTCAGTGGACTCTATGACAACAACCTCAGTGGACTCTATGACAACAACCTCAGTGGACTCTATAACAACAACCTCAGTGGACTCTATGACAACAACAACTCTATAACAACAACCTCAGTGGACTCTATGACAACAACCTCAGTGGACTCTATGACAACAACCTCAGTGGACTCTATGTCAACAACCTCAGTGGACTCTATAACAACAACCTCAGTGGACTCTATGACAACAACCTCAGTGGACTCTATGACAACAACAACCTCAGTGGACTCTATGACAACAACCTCAGTGGACTCTATGACAACAACCTCAGTGGACTCTATAACAACAACCTCAGTGGACTCTATGACAACAACCTCAGTGGACTCTATGACAACAACCTCAATGGACTCTATAACAACAACCTCAGTGGACTCTATGACAACAACCTCAGTGGACTCTATGACAACAACCTCAGTGGACTCTATGACAACAACCTCAATGGACTCTATAACAACAACCTTAGTGGACTCTATAACAACAACCTCAGTGGACTCTATAACAACAACAACTCAGTGGACTCTATGTGGACTCTATAACAACAACCTCAGTGGACTCTATGACAACAACCTCAGTGGACTCTATGACAACAACCTCAGTGGACTCTATGACAACAACCTCAGTGGACTCTATGACAACAACCTCAGTGGACTCTATTACAACAACCTCAGTGGACTCTATGACAACAACCTCAGTGGACTCTATGACAACAACCTCAGTGGACTCTATGACAACAACCTCAGTGGACTCTATGACAACAACCTCAGTGGACTCTATGACAACAACCTCAGTGGACTCTATGACAACAACCTCAGTGGACTCTATGACAACAACAACCTCAGTGGACTCTATTACAACAACAACCTCAGTGGACTCTATAACAACAACCTCAGTGGACTCTATAACAACAACCTCAGTGGACTCTATGACAACAACAACCTCAGTGGACTCTATGACAACAACCTCAGTGGACTCCATGACAACAACAACCTCAGTGAACTCTATGACAACAACCTCAGTGGACTCTATGACAACAACAACCTCAGTGGACTCTATGACAACAACCTCAGTGAACTCTATGACAACAACCTCAGTGGACTCTACAACAACAACCTCAGTGGACTCTATGACAACAACCTCAGTGGACTCTATGACAACAACCTCAATGGACTCTATAACAACAACCTTAGTGGACTCTATGACAACAACCTCAATGGACTCTATAACAACAACCTTAGTGGACTCTATGACAACAACCTCAATGGACTCTATAACAACAACCTTAGTGGACTCTATAACAACAACCTCAGTGGACTCTATAACAACAACCTCAGTGGACTCTATAACAACAACCTTAGTGGACTCTATGACAACAACCTCAATGGACTCTATAACAACAACCTTAGTGGACTCTATGACAACAACCTCAGTGGACTCTATGACAACAACCTCAGTGGACTCTATGACAACAACCTCAGTGGACTCTATGACAACAACAACCTCAGTGGACTCTATGACAACAACCTTAGTGGACTCTATGACAACAACCTCAGTGGACTCTATAACAACAACCTCAGTGGACTCTATGACAACAACCTTAGTGGACTCTATGACAACAACCTCAGTGGACTCTATAACAACAACCTCAGTGGACTCTATGACAACAACCTCAGTGGACTCTATGACAACAACCTCAGTGGACTCTATGACAACAACCTCAGTGGACTCTATGACAACAACCTCAGTGGACTCTATAACAACAACCTCAGTGGACTCTATAACAACAACAACCTCAGTGAACTCTATGACAACAACCTCAGTGGACTCTATAACAACAACCTTAGTGAACTCTATGACAACAACAACCTCAGTGGACTCTATGACAACAACCTCAGTGGACTCTATGACAACAACCTCAGTGGACTCTATGACAACAACCTCAGTGGACTCTATGACAACAACCTCAGTGGACTCTATGACAACAACCTCAGTGGACTCTATGACAACAACCTCAGTGGACTCTATGACAACAACCTCAGTGGACTCTATAACAACAACCTCAGTGGACTCTATGACAACAACCTCAGTGGACTCTATAACAACAACCTCAGTGGACTCTATGACAACAACCTCAGTGGACTCTATGACAACAACCTCAGTGGACTCTATGACAACAACCTCAGTGGACTCTATAACAACAACCTCAGTGGACTCTATGACAACAACCTCAGTGGACTCTATAACAACAACCTCAGTGGACTCTATGACAACAACCTCAATGGACTCTATACAACAACCTTAGTGGACTCTATGACAACAACCTCAGTGGACTCTATGACAACAACCTCAGTGGACTCTATAACAACAACCTTAGTGGACTCTATGACAACAACCTCAGTGGACTCTATAACAACAACCTTAGTGGACTCTATGACAACAACCTCAGTGGACTCTATGACAACAACCTCAGTGGACTCTATGACAACAACCTCAGTGGACTCTATGACAACAACCTCAGTGGACTCTATGACAACAACCTCAGTGGACTCTATGACAACAACCTCAGTGGACTCTATAACAACAACCTCAGTGGACTCTATGACAACAACCTCAGTGGACTCTATGACAACAACCTCAGTGGACTCTATAACAACAACCTCAGTGGACTCTATGACAACAACCTCAGTGGACTCTATGACAACAACCTCAGTGGACTCTATGACAACAACCTCAGTGGACTCTATGACAACAACCTCAGTGGACTCTATAACAACAACCTCAGGGGACTCTATAACAACAACAACCTCAGTGGACTCTATGACAACAACCTCAGTGGACTCTATAACAACAACCTCAGTGGACTCTATGACAACAACCCTCAGTGGACTCTATGACAACAACCTCAGTGGACTCTATGACAACAACCTCAGTGGACTCTATGACAACAACCTCAGTGGACTCTATGACAACAACCTCAGTGGACTCTATGACAACAACCCTCAGTGGACTCTATGACAACAACCTCAGTGGACTCTATAACAACAACCTCAGTGGACTCTATGACAACAACCTCAATGGACTCTATAACAACAACCTTAGTGGACTCTATGACAACAACCTCAGTGGACTCTATGACAACAACCTCAGTGGACTCTATAACAACAACCTCAGTGGACTCTATAACAACAACCTCAGTGGACTCTATGACAACAACCTCAGTGGACTCTATAACAACAACCTCAGACAACAACCTGGGACTCTATGACAACAACCTCAGTGGACTCTATAACAACAACCTCAGTGGACTCTATGACAACAACCTCAGTGGACTCTATGACAACAACCTCAGTGGACTCTATAACAACAACCTCAGTGGACTCTATAACAACAACCTCAGTGGACTCTATGACAACAACCTCAGTGGACTCTATAACAACAACCTCAGTGGACTCTATAACAACAACCTCAGTGGACTCTATAACAACAACCTCAGTGGACTCTATGACAACAACCTCAGTGGACTCTATAACAACAACCTCAGTGGACTCTATGACAACAACCTCAGTGGACTCTATGACAACAACCTCAGTGGACTCTATGACAACTATGGACTCTACAACAACCTCAGTGGACTCTATGACAACAACAACCTCAGTGGACTCTATGACAACAACCTCAGTGGACTCTATGACAACAACAACCTCAGTGGACTCTATGACAACAACCTCAGTGGACTCTATAACAACAACCTCAGTGGACTCTATTACAACAACAACCTCAGTGGACTCTATGACAACAACCTCAGTGGACTCTATAACAACAACCTCAGTGGACTCTATAACAACAACCTCAGTGGACTCTATGACAACAACCCTCAGTGGACTCTATGACAACAACCTCAGTGGACTCTATGACAACAACAACCTCAGTGGACTCTATGACAACAACCTCAGTGGACTCTATGACAACAACAACCTCAGTGGACTCTATGACAACAACCTCAGTGGACTCTATGACAACAACCTCAGTGGACTCTATGACAACAACCTCAGTGGACTCTATGACAACAACCTCAGTGGACTCTATGACAACAACCTCAATGGACTCTATAACAACAACCTCAGTGGACTCTATGACAACAACCTCAGAGGACTCTATAACAACAACCTCAGTGGACTCTATGACAACAACCTCAGTGGACTCTATAACAACAACCTCAGTGGACTCTATGACAACAACCTCAGTGGACTCTATAACAACAACCTCAGTGGACTCTATAACAACAACCTCAGTGGACTCTATAACAACAACCTCAGTGGACTCTATGACAACAACCTCAGTGGACTCTATAACAACAACCTCAGTGGACTCTATGACAACAACCTCAGTGGACTCTATGACAACAACAACCTCAGTGGACTCTATGACAACAACCTCAGTGGACTCTATGACAACAACCTCAGTGGACTCTATGACAACAACCTCAGTGGACTCTATGACAACAACCTCAGTGGACTCTATGACAACAACCTCAGTGGACTCTATGACAACAACCTCAGTGGACTCTATGACAACAACCTCAGTGGACTCTATGACAACAACCTCAGTGGACTCTATGACAACAACCTCAGTGGACTCTATGACAACAACCTCAGTGGACTCTATGACAACAACCTCAGTGGACTCTATAACAACAACCTCAGTGGACTCTATGACAACAACCTCAGTGGACTCTATAACAACAACCTTAGTGGACTCTATGACAACAACCTCAGTGGACTCTATGACAACAACCTCAGTGGACTCTATAACAACAACCTCAGTGGACTCTATGACAACAACCTCAGTGGACTCTATGACAACAACCTCAGTGGACTCTATGACAACAACCTCAGTGGACTCTATGACAACAACAACCTCAGTGGACTCTATGACAACAACCTCAGTGGACTCTATGACAACAACCTCAGTGGACTCTATGACAACAACCTCAGTGGACTCTATGACAACAACCTCAGTGGACTCTATGACAACAACCTCAGTGGACTCTATGACAACAACAACCTCAGTGGACTCTATGACAACAACCTCAGTGGACTCTATGACAACAACCTCAGTGGACTCTATGACAACAACAACCTCAGTGGACTCTATGACAACAACCTCAGTGGACTCTATAACAACAACCTCAGTGGACTCTATAACAACAACCTCAGTGGACTCTATGACAACAACCTCAGTGGACTCTATGACAACAACCTCAGTGGACTCTATGACAACAACCTCAGTGGACTCTATGACAACAACCTCAGTGGACTCTATGACAACAACCTCAGTGGACTCTATGACAACAACCTCAGTGGACTCTATGACAACAACCCTCAGTGGACTCTATGACAACAACCTCAGTGGACTCTATGACAACAACCTCAGTGGACTCTATGACAACAACCTCAGTGGACTCTATCAGACAACAACCTCAGTGGACTCTATGACAACAACCTCAGTGGACTCTATAACAACAACCTCAGTGGACTCTATGACAACAACCTCAGTGGACTCTATGACAACAACCTCAGTGGACTCTATGACAACAACCTCAGTGGACTCTATGACAACAACCTTAGTGGACTCTATAACAACAACCTCAGTGGACTCTATGACAACAACCTCAGTGGACTCTATGACAACAACCTCAGTGGACTCTATAACAACAACCTCAGTGGACTCTATGACAACAACCTCAATGGACTCTATGACAACAACCTCAGTGGACTCTATGACAACAACCTCAGTGGACTCTATGACAACAACAACCTCAGTGGACTCTATAACAACAACCTCAGTGGACTCTATGACAACAACCTCAGTGGACTCTATAACAACAACCTCAGTGGACTCTATGACAACAACCTCAGTGGACTCTATGACAACAACCTCAGTGGACTCTATAACAACAACCTCAGTGGACTCTATGACAACAACCTCAGTGGACTCTATGACAACAACCTCAGTGGACTCTATGACAAACAACCTCAGTGGACTCTATGACAACAACCTCAGTGGACTCTATGACAACAACCTCAGTGGACTCTATGACAACAACAACCTCAGTGGACTCTATGACAACAACCTCAGTGGACTCTATGACAACAACAACCTCAGTGGACTCTATGACAACAACCTCAGTGGACTCTATGACAACAACCTCAGTGGACTCTATAACAACAACCTCAGTGGACTCTATAACAACAACAACCTCAGTGGACTCTATGACAACAACCTCAGTGGACTCTATGACAACAACAACTCAGTGGACTCTATGACAACAACCTTAGTGGACTCTATGACAACAACCTCAGTGGACTCTATGAACAACAACCTCAGTGGACTCTATGACAACAACCTCAGTGGACTCTATGACAACAACCTCAGTGGACTCTATAACAACAACCTCAGTGGACTCTATGACAACAACCTCAGTGGACTCTATGACAACAACCTCAGTGGACTCTATGACAACAACCTCAGTGGACTCTATGACAACAACCTCAGTGGACTCTATAACAACAACCTCAGTGGACTCTATAACAACAACAACCTCAGTGAACTCTATGACAACAACCTCAGTGGACTCTATAACAACAACCTCAGTGGACTCTATGACAACAACAACCTCAGTGGACTCTATGACAACAACCTCAGTGGACTCTATGACAACAACCTCAGTGGACTCTATGACAACAACCTCAATGGACTCTATAACAACAACCTTAGTGGACTCTATAACAACAACCTCAGTGGACTCTATAACAACAACCTCAGTGGACTCTATGACAACAACCTCAGTGGACTCTATAACAACAACCTCAGTGGACTCTATGACAACAACCTCAGTGGACTCTATAACAACAACCTCAGTGGACTCTATGACAACAACCTCAGTGGACTCTATAACAACAACCTCAGTGGACTCTATGACAACAACAACCTCAGTGGACTCTCTATGACAACAACAACCTCAGTGGACTCTATGACCAACAACCTCAGTGGACTCTATACAACAACCTCAGTGGACTCTATAACAACAACCTCAGTGGACTCTATGACAACAACCTCAGTGGACTCTATAACAACAACCTCAGTGGACTCTATAACAACAACCTCAGTGGACTCTATAACAACAACCTCAGTGGACTCTATAACAACAACCTCAGTGGACTCTATAACAACAACCTCAGTGGACTCTATGACAACAACCTCAGTGGACTCTATAACAACAACCTCAGTGGACTCTATAACAACAACCTCAGTGGACTCTATGACAACAACAACCTCAGTGGACTCTATGTCAACAACCTCAGTGGACTCTATGACAACAACCTCAGTGGACTCTATGACAACAACCTCAGTGGACTCTATGACAACAACCTCAGTGGACTCTATGACAACAACCTCAGTGGACTCTATGACAACAACCTCAGTGGACTCTATGACAACAACCTCAGTGGACTCTATGACAACAACCTCAGTGGACTCTATGACAACAACCTCAGTGGACTCTATGACAACAACCTCAGTGGACTCTATAACAACAACCTCAGTGGACTCTATAACAACAACAACCTCAGTGGACTCTATGACAACAACCTCAGTGGACTCTATGACAACAACAACCTCAGTGGACTCTATGACAACAACCTCAGTGGACTCTATGACAACAACCTCAGTGGACTCTATAACAACAACCTCAGTGGACTCTATGACAACAACAACCTCAGTGGACTCTATGACAACAACCTCAGTGGACTCTATGACAACAACCTCAGTGGACTCTATGACAACAACCTCAGTGGACTCTATGACAACAACCTCAGTGGACTCTATGACAACAACCTCAGTGGACTCTATGACAACAACCTCAGTGGACTCTATGACAACAACCTCAGTGGACTCTATGACAACAACCTCAGTGGACTCTATAACAACAACCTCAGTGGACTCTATGACAACAACCTCAGTGGACTCTATGACAACAACCTCAGTGGACTCTATGACAACAACCTCAGTGGACTCTATGACAACAACCTCAGTGGACTCTATAACAACAACCTCAGTGGACTCTATGACAACAACAACCTCAGTGGACTCTATGACAACAACCTCAGTGGACTCTATAACAACAACCTCAGTGGACTCTATGACAACAACCTCAGTGGACTCTATGACAACAACCTCAGTGGACTCTATGACAACAACCTCAATGGACTCTATAACAACAACCTTAGTGGACTCTATGACAACAACCTCAATGGACTCTATAACAACAACCTTAGTGGACTCTATAACAACAACCTCAGTGGACTCTATGACAACAACCTCAGTGGACTCTATAACAACAACCTCAGTGGACTCTATGACAACAACCTCAGTGGACTCTATGACAACAACCTCAGTGGACTCTATAACAACAACCTCAGTGGACTCTATGACAACAACAACCTCAGTGGACTCTATAACAACAACCTCAGTGGACTCTATGACAACAACAACCTCAGTGGACTCTATGACAACAACCTCAGTGGACTCTATGACAACAACCTCAGTGGACTCTATGACAACAACCTCAGTGGACTCTATGACAACAACCTCAGTGGACTCTATGACAACAACCTCAGTGGACTCTATGACAACAACCTCAGTGGACTCTATGACAACAACCTCAGTGGACTCTATGACAACAACCTCAGTGGACTCTATGACAACAACCTCAGTGGACTCTATGACAACAACCTCAGTGGACTCTATGACAACAACCTCAGTGGACTCTATGTCAACAACCTCAGTGGACTCTATAACAACAACCTCAGTGGACTCTATGACAACAACCTCAGTGGACTCTATGACAACAACCTCAGTGGACTCTATAACAACAACCTCAGTGGACTCTATGACAACAACCTCAGTGGACTCTATGTCAACAACCTCAGTGGACTCTATAACAACAACCTCAGTGGACTCTATGACAACAACAACCTCAGTGGACTCTATGACAACAACCTCAGTGGACTCTATGACAACAACCTCAGTGGACTCTATGACAACAACCTCAGTGGACTCTATGACAACAACCTCAGAGGACTCTATGACAACAACAACCTCAGTGGACTCTATGACAACAACCTCAGTGGACTCTATGACAACAACCTCAGTGGACTCTATGACAACAACCTCAGTGGACTCTATGACAACAACAACCTCAGTGGACTCTATGACAACAACCTCAGTGGACTCTATGACAACAACCTCAGTGGACTCTATGACAACAACCTCAGTGGACTCTATGACAACAACCTCAGTGGACTCTATGACAACAACAACCTCAGTGGACTCTATGACAACAACCTCAGTGGACTCTATGACAACAACCTCAGTGGACTCTATGACAACAACCTCAGTGGACTCTATGACAACAACAACCTCAGTGGACTCTATGACAACAACCTCAGTGGACTCTATGACAACAACCTCAGTGGACTCTATGACAACAACCTCAGTGGACTCTATGACAACAACCTCAGTGGACTCTATGACAACAACCTCAGTGGACTCTATGACAACAACAACCTCAGTGGACTCTATGACAACAACCTCAGTGGACTCTATGACAACAACCTCAGTGGACTCTATGACAACAACCTCAGTGGACTCTATGACAACAACCTCAGTGGACTCTATGACAACAACCTCAGTGGACTCTATGACAACAACAACCTCAGTGGACTCTATGACAACAACCTCAGTGGACTCTATGACAACAACCTCAGTGGACTCTATGACAACAACCTCAGTGGACTCTATGACAACAACCTCAGTGGACTCTATGACAACAACCTCAGTGGACTCTATGACAACAACCTCAGTGGACTCTATGACAACAACCTCAGTGGACTCTATGACAACAACCTCAGTGGACTCTATGACAACAACCTCAGTGGACTCTATGACAACAACCTCAGTGGACTCTATGACAACAACCTCAGTGGACTCTATGACAACAACAACCTCAGTGGACTCTATGACAACAACCTCAGTGGACTCTATGACAACAACCTCAGTGGACTCTATGACAACAACCTCAGTGGACTCTATGACAACAACCTCAGTGGACTCTATGACAACAACCTCAGTGGACTCTATGACAACAACCTCAGTGGACTCTATGACAACAACCTCAGTGGACTCTATGACAACAACCTCAGTGGACTCTATGACAACAACCTTAGTGGACTCTATGACAACAACCTCAGTGGACTCTATGACAACAACCTCAGTGGACTCTATGACAACAACCTCAGTGGACTCTATGACAACAACCTCAGTGGACTCTATGACAACAACCTCAGTGGACTCTATGACAACAACCTCAGTGGACTCTATGACAACAACAACCTCAGTGGACTCTATGACAACAACCTCAGTGGACTCTATGACAACAACCTCAGTGGACTCTATGACAACAACCTCAGTGGACTCTATGACAACAACAACCTCAGTGGACTCTATGACAACAACCTCAGTGGACTCTATGACAACAACCTCAGTGGACTCTATGACAACAACCTCAGTGGACTCTATGACAACAACAACCTCAGTGGACTCTATGACAACAACCCCAGTGGACTCTATGACAACAACCTCAGTGGACTCTATGACAACAACCTCAGTGGACTCTATGACAACAACCTCAGTGGACTCTAGGACAACAACAACCTCAGTGGACTCTATGACAACAACAACCTCAGTGGACTCTATGACAACAACAACCTCAGTGGACTCTATGACAACAACCTCAGTGGACTCTATGACAACAACCTCAGTGGACTCTATGACAACAACCTCAGTGGACTCTATGACAACAACCTCAGTGGACTCTATGACAACAACCTCAGTGGACTCTATGACAACAACAACCTCAGTGGACTCTATGACAACAACCTCAGTGGACTCTATAACAACAACCTCAGTGGACTCTATGACAACAACCTCAGTGGACTCTATGACAACAACCTCAGTGGACTCTATGACAACAACCTCAGTGGACTCTATGACAACAACCTCAGTGGACTCTATGACAACAACCTCAGTGGACTCTATGACAACAACCTCAGTGGACTCTATGACAACAACCTCAGTGGACTCTATAACAACAACCTCAGTGGACTCTATGACAACAACCTCAGTGGACTCTATGACAACAACCTCAGTGGACTCTATGACAACAACCTCAGTGGACTCTATGACAACAACCTCAGTGGACTCTATGACAACAACCTCAGTGGACTCTATGACAACAACAACCTCAGTGGACTCTATGACAACAACCTCAGTGGACTCTATGACAACAACCTCAGTGGACTCTATGACAACAACAACCTCAGTGGACTCTATGACAACAACCTCAGTGGACTCTATGACAACAACAACCTCAGTGGACTCTATGTCAACAACCTCAGTGGACTCTATGACAACAACCCTCAGTGGACCTGACAACAACCTCAGTGGACTCTATGACAACAACCTCAGTGGACTCTATGACAACAACCTCAGTGGACTCTATGACAACAACCTCAGTGGACTCTATGACAACAACCTCAGTGGACTCTATGACAACAACAACCTCAGTGGACTCTATGACAACAACCTCAGTGGACTCTATGACAACAACCTCAGTGGACTCTATAACAACAACCTCAGTGGACTCTATGACAACAACCTCAGTGGACTCTATGACAACAACCTCAGTGGACTCTATGACAACAACCTCAGTGGACTCTCTACAACAACCTATGACAACAACAACCTCAGTGGACTCTATGACAACAACCTCAGTGGAATCTATAACAACAACCTCACTGGACTCTATGACAACAACCTCAGTGGACTCTATGACAACAACCTCAGTGGACTCTATGACAACAACCTCAGTGGACTCTATGACAACAACCTCAGTGGACTCTATGACAACAACCTCAGTGGACTCTATGACAACAACCTCAGTGGACTCTATGACAACAACAACCTCAGTGGACTCTATGACAACAACCTCAGTGGACTCTATGACAACAACCTCAGTGGACTCTATGTCAACAACCTCAGTGGACTCTATAACAACAACCTCAGTGGACTCTATGACAACAACCTCAGAGGACTCTATGACAACAACAACCTCAGAGGACTCTATGTCAACAACCTCAATGGACTCTATAACAACAACCTTAGTGGACTCTATGACAACAACCTCAGTGGACGCTATGACAACAACCTCAATGGACTCTATAACAACAACCTTAGTGGACTCTATGACAACAACCTCAGTGGACTCTATGACAACAACAACCTCAGTGGACTCCATGACAACAACCTTAGTGGACTCTATGTCAACAACCTTAGTGGACTCTATGACAACAACCTCAGAGGACTCTATAACAACAACCTCAGAGGACTCTATGACAACAACCTCAGTGGACTCTATAACAACAACCTCAGTGGACTCTATGACAACAACCTCAATGGACTCTATGTCAACAACCTTAGTGGACTCTATGACAACAACCTCAGAGGACTCTATGTCAACAACCTCAGAGGACTCTATGACAACAACCTCAGTGGACTCTATGACAACAACCTCAGTGGACTCTATAACAACAACCTCAGTGGACTCTATGTCAACAACCTCAGTGGACTCTATAACAACAACCTCAGTGGACTCTATGTCAACAACCTCAGTGGACTCTATGTCAACAACCTCAGTGGACTCTATAACAACAACCTCAGTGGACTCTATGACAACAACAACCTCAGTGGACTCTATGACAACAACCTCAGTGGACTCTATAACAACAACCTCAGTGGACTCTATGACAACAACAACCTCAGTGGACTCTATGACAACAACCTCAGTGGACTCTATAACAACAACCTCAGTGGACTCTATAACAACAACCTCAGTGGACTCTATAACAACAACCTCAGTGGACTCTATAACAACAACCTCAGTGGACACTATGACAACAACCTCAGTGGACTCTATGACAACAACCTCAGTGGACTCTATGACAACAACCTCAGTGGACTCTATGACAACAACCTCAGTGGACTCTATTACAACAACCTCAGTGGACTCTATGACAACAACCTCAGTGGACTCTATGACAACAACCTCAGTGGACTCTATGACAACAACCTCAGTGGACTCTATGACAACAACCTCAGAAGACTCTATGACAACAACCTCAGTGGACTCTATGACAACAACCTCAATAGACTCTATAACAACAACCTCAGTGGACTCTATGACAACAACCTCAGTGGACTCTATGTCAACAACCTCAGTGGACTCTATGACAACAACCTCAATAGACTATAACAACAACCTCAGTGGACTCTATGACAACAACCTCAGTGGACTCTATGACAACAACCTCAGTGGACTCTATGACAACAACCTCAGTGGACTCTGTGACAACAACCTCAGTGGACTCTATGACAACAACCTCAGTGGACTCTATGACAACAACCTCAATGGACTCTATAACAACAACCTCAGTGGACTCTATGACAACAACCTCAGTGGACTCTATGACAACAACCTCAGTGGACTCTATGACAACAACCTCAGTGGACTCTATGACAACAACCTCAGTGGACTCTATGTCAACAACCTCAGTGGACTCTATGACAACAACCTCAGAGGACTCTATGACAACAACCTCAGTGGACTCTATGACAACAACCTCAGTGGACTCTATGACAACAACCTCAGTGGACTCTATGACAACAACCTCAGTGGACTCTATGACAACAACCTCAGTGGACTCTATGTCAACAACCTCAGTGGACTCTATGACAACAACCTCAGTGGACTCTATGACAACAACCTCAGTGGACTCTATAACAACAACCTCAGTGGACTCTATGTCAACAACCTCAGTGGACTCTATGTCAACAACCTCAGTGGACTCTATAACAACAACCTCAGTGGACTCTATAACAACAACCTCAGTGGACTCTATAACAACAACCTCAGTGGACTCTATAACAACAACCTCACTGGACTCTATGACAACAACCTCAGTGGACTCTATGACAACAACCTCAGTGGACTCTATGACAACAACCTCAGTGGACTCTATGACAACAACCTCAGTGGACTCTATGACAACAACCTCAGTGGACTCTATGACAACAACAACCTCAGTGGACTCTATGACAACAACAACCTCAGTGGACTCTATGACAACAACCTCAGTGGACTCTATGACAACAACAACCTCAGTGGACTCTATGACAACAACCTCAGTGGACTCTATGACAACAACCTCAGTGGACTCTATGACAACAACCTCAGTGGACTCTATGACAACAACAACCTCAGTGGACTCTATGACAACAACCTCAGTGGACTCTATGACAACAACCTCAGTGGACTCTATGACAACAACCTCAGTGGACTCTATGACAACAACAACCTCAGTGGACTCTATGACAACAACCTCAGTGGACTCTATGACAACAACCTCAGTGGACTCTATGACAACAACAACCTCAGTGGACTCTATGACAACAACCTCAGTGGACTCTATGACAACAACCTCAGTGGAATCTATAACAACAACCTCACTGGACTCTATGACAACAACCTCAGTGGACTCTATGACAACAACCTCAGTGGACTCTATGACAACAACCTCAGTGGACTCTATGACAACAACAACCTCAGTGGACTCTATGACAACAACCTCAGTGGAATCTATAACAACAACCTCACTGGACTCTATGACAACAACCTCAGTGGACTCTATGACAACAACCTCAGTGGACTCTATGACAACAACCTCAGTGGACTCTATAACAACAACCTCACTGGACTCTATGACAACAACCTCAGTGGACTCTATGACAACAACCTCAGTGGACTCTATGACAACAACCTCAGTGGACTCTATGACAACAACAACCTCAGTGGACTCTATGACAACAACCTCAGTGGACTCTATGACAACAACCTTAGTGAACTCTATGACAACAACCCTCAGTGGACTCTATGACAACAACAACCTCAGAGGACTCTATGTCAACAACCTCAATGGACTCTATAACAACAACCTTAGTGGACTCTATGACAACAACCTCAGTGGACGCTATGACAACAACCTCAATGGACTCTATAACAACAACCTTAGTGGACTCTATGACAACAACCTCAGTGGACTCTATGACAACAACAACCTCAGTGGACTCCATGACAACAACCTTAGTGGACTCTATGTCAACAACCTTAGTGGACTCTATGACAACAACCTCAGAGGACTCTATAACAACAACCTCAGAGGACTCTATGACAACAACCTCAGTGGACTCTATAACAACAACCTCAGTGGACTCTATGACAACAACCTCAATGGACTCTATGTCAACAACCTTAGTGGACTCTATGACAACAACCTCAGAGGACTCTATGTCAACAACCTCAGAGGACTCTATGACAACAACCTCAGTGGACTCTATGACAACAACCTCAGTGGACTCTATAACAACAACCTCAGTGGACTCTATGTCAACAACCTCAGTGGACTCTATAACAACAACCTCAGTGGACTCTATGTCAACAACCTCAGTGGACTCTGTCAACAACCTCAGTGGACTCTATAACAACAACCTCAGTGGACTCTATGACAACAACAACCTCAGTGGACTCTATAACAACAACAACCTCAGTGGACTCTATGACAACAACCTCAGTGGACTCTATAACAACAACCTCAGTGGACTCTATAACAACAACCTCAGTGGACTCTATAACAACAACCTCAGTGGACTCTATAACAACAACCTCAGTGGACTCTATGACAACAACCTCAGTGGACTCTATGACAACAACCTCAGTGGACTCTATGACAACAACAACCTCAGTGGACTCCATGACAACAACCTTAGTGGACTCTATGTCAACAACCTCAGTGGACTCTATGACAACAACCTCAGAGGACTCTATAACAACAACCTCAGAGGACTCTATGACAACAACCTCAGTGGACTCTATAACAACAACCTCAGTGGACTCTATGACAACAACCTCAATGGACTCTATGTCAACAACCTTAGTGGACTCTATGACAACAACCTCAGAGGACTCTATGTCAACAACCTCAGAGGACTCTATGACAACAACCTCAGTGGACTCTATGACAACAACCTCAGTGGACTCTATAACAACAACCTCAGTGGACTCTATGTCAACAACCTCAGTGGACTCTATAACAACAACCTCAGTGGACTCTATGTCAACAACCTCAGTGGACTCTGTCAACAACCTCAGTGGACTCTATAACAACAACCTCAGTGGACTCTATGACAACAACAACCTCAGTGGACTCTATGACAACAACAACCTCAGTGGACTCTATGACAACAACCTCAGTGGACTCTATAACAACAACCTCAGTGGACTCTATGACAACAACCTCAGTGGACTCTATAACAACAACCTCAGTGGACTCTATAACAACAACCTCAGTGGACTCTATGACAACAACCTCAGTGGACTCTATGACAACAACCTCAGTGGACTCTATAACAACAACCTCAGTGGACTCTATGACAACAACCTCAGTGGACTCTATGACAACAACCTCAGTGGACTCTATTACAACAACCTCAGTGGACTCTATGACAACAACCTCAGTGGACTCTATGACAACAACCTCAGTGGACTCTATGACAACAACCTCAGTGGACTCTATGACAACAACCTCAGAGGACTCTATGACAACAACCTCAGTGGACTCTATGACAACAACCTCAGTGGACTCTATAACAACAACCTCAGTGGACTCTATGACAACAACCTCAGTGGACTCTATGTCAACAACCTCAGTGGACTCTATGACAACAACCTCAATGGACTCTATAACAACAACCTCAGTGGACTCTATGACAACAACCTCAGTGGACTCTATGACAACAACCTCAGTGGACTCTATGACAACAACCTCAGTGGACTCTATGTCAACAACCTCAGTGGACTCTGTGACAACAACCTCAGTGGACTCTATGACAACAACCTTAGTGGACTCTATGTCAACAACCTCAGTGGACTCTATGACAACAACCTCAGTGGACTCTATAACAACAACCTCAGTGGACTCTATGACAACAACCTCAGTGGACTCTATGACAACAACCTCAGTGGACTCTATGACAACAACCTCAGTGGACTCTATAACAACAACCTCAGTGGACTCTATGACAACAACCTCAGTGGACTCTATAACAACAACCTCAACCTCAGTGGACTCTATGACAACAACCTCAATGGACTCTATGTCAACAACCTCAGTGGACTCTATGACAACAACCTCAGAGGACTCTATGTCAACAACCTCAGAGGACTCTATGACAACAACCTCAGTGGACTCTATGACAACAACCTCAGTGGACTCTATAACAACAACCTCAGTGGACTCTATGTCAACAACCTCAGTGGACTCTATAACAACAACCTCAGTGGACTCTATGACAACAACCTCAGTGGACTCTATGACAACAACCTCAGTGGACTCTATAACAACAACCTCAGTGGACTCTATGACAACAACAACCTCAGTGGACTCTATAACAACAACAACCTCAGTGGACTCTATGACAACAACCTCAGTGGACTCTATAACAACAACCTCAGTGGACTCTATAACAACAACCTCAGTGGACTCTATAACAACAACCTCAGTGGACTCTATAACAACAACCTCAGTGGACTCTATGACAACAACCTCAGTGGACTCTATGACAACAACCTCAGTGGACTCTATAACAACAACCTCAGTGGACTCTATGACAACAACCTCAGTGGACTCTATGACAACAACCTCAGTGGACTCTATTACAACAACCTCAGTGGACTCTATGACAACAACCTCAGTGGACTCTATAACAACAACCTCAGTGGACTCTATGACAACAACCTCAGTGGACTCTATGACAACAACCTCAGTAGACTCTATAACAACAACCTCAGTGGACTCTATGTCAACAACCTCAGTGGACTCTATAACAACAACCTCAGTGGACTCTATTACAACAACCTCAGTGGACTCTATGTCAACAACCTCAGTGGACTCTATGACAACAACCTCAATAGACTATAACAACAACCTCAGTGGACTCTATGACAACAACCTCAGTGGACTCTATGACAACAACCTCAGTGGACTCTATGACAACAACCTCAGTGGACTCTATGTCAACAACCTCAGTGGACTCTATGTCAACAACCTCAGTGGACTCTATGACAACAACCTCAGTGGACTCTATGTCAACAACCTCAGTGGACTCTATGACAACAACCTCAGTGGACTCTATAACAACAACCTCAGTGGACTCTATGACAACAACCTCAGTGGACTCTATGACAACAACCTCAGTGGACTCTATGACAACAACCTCAGTGGACTCTATGACAACAACCTCAGTGGACTCTATGACAACAACCTCAGTGGACTCTATAACAACAACCTCAGTGGACTCTATGACAACAACCTCAGTGGACTCTATGACAACAACCTCAGTGGACTCTATGACAACAACCTCAGTGGACTCTATGACAACAACCTCAGTGGACTCTATGTCAACAACCTCAGTGGACTCTATGACAACAACCTCAGTGGACTCTATGACAACAACCTCAGTGGACTCTATAACAACAACCTCAGTGGACTCTATGTCAACAACCTCAGTGGACTCTATGTCAACAACCTCAGTGGACTCTATAACAACAACCTCAGTGGACTCTATAACAACAACCTCAGTGGACTCTATAACAACAACCTCAGTGGACTCTATAACAACAACCTCAGAGGACTCTATGACAACAACAACCTCAGTGGACTCTATGTCAACAACCTCAGTGGACTCTACAACAACAACCTCAGTGGACTCTATAACAACAACCTTAGTGGACTCTACAACAACAACCTCAGTGGACTCTATAACAACAACCTCAGTGGACTCTATAACAACAACCTCAGTGGACTCTACAACAACAACCTCAGTGGACTCTATGACAACAACCTCAGTGGACTCTATGACAACAACCTCAGTGGACTCTATAACAACAACCTCAGTGGACTCTATGACAACAACCTCAGTGGACTCTATGACAACAACCTCAGTGGACTCTGTGACAACAACCTCAGTGGACTCTATGACAACAACCTCAGTGGACTCTATGACAACAACCTCAATAGACTCTATAACAACAACCTCAGTGGACTCTATGACAACAACCTCAGTGGACTCTATGACAACAACCTCAGTGGACTCTATGACAACAACCTCAGTGGACTCTGTGACAACAACCTCAGTGGACTCTATGTCAACAACCTCAGTGGACTCTATGACAACAACCTTAGTGGACTCTATGTCAACAACCTCAGTGGACTCTATGACAACAACCTCAATAGACTCTATAACAACAACCTCAGTGGACTCTATGACAACAACCTCAGTGGACTCTATGACAACAACCTCAGTGGACTCTGTGACAACAACCTCAGTGGACTCTATGACAACAACCTCAGTGGACTCTATGACAACAACCTCAGTGGACTCTATAACAACAACCTCAGTGGACTCTATGACAACAACCTCAGTGGACTCTATGACAACAACCTCAGTGGACTCTATGACAACAACCTCAGTGGACTCTGTGACAACAACCTCAGTGGACTCTATGTCAACAACCTCAGTGGACTCTATGACAACAACCTCAGTGGACTCTATGACAACAACCTCAGTGGACTCTATAACAACAACCTCAGTGGACTCTATGTCAACAACCTCAGTGGACTCTATGTCAACAACCTCAGTGGACTCTATAACAACAACCTCAGTGGACTCTATAACAACAACCTCAGTGGACTCTATAACAACAACCTCAGTGGACTCTATAACAACAACCTCAGAGGACTCTATGACAACAACAACCTCAGTGGACTCTATGACAACAACCTCAGTGGACTCTATGACAACAACCTCAGTGGACTCTATAACAACAACCTTAGTGGACTCTACAACAACAACCTCAGTGGACTCTATAACAACAACCTCAGTGGACTCTATAACAACAACCTTAGTGGACTCTACAACAACAACCTCAGTGGACTCTATGACAACAACCTCAGTGGACTCTATGACAACAACCTCAGTGGACTCTATAACAACAACCTCAGTGGACTCTATGACAACAACCTCAGTGGACTCTATGACAACAACCTCAGTGGACTCTATAACAACAACCTCAGTGGACTCTATGACAACAACCTCAGTGGACTCTATGACAACAACAACCTCAGTGGACTCTATGACAACAACCTCAGTGGACTCTATGACAACAACCTCAGTGGACTCTATGACAACAACCTCAGTGGACTCTATGACAACAACCTCAGTGGACTCTATGACAACAACCTCAGTGGACTCTATGACAACAACCTCAGTGGACTCTATGACAACAACCTCAGTGGACTCTATGACAACAACCTCAGTGGACTCTATGACAACAACCTCAGTGGACTCTATGACAACAACCTCAGTGGACTCTATGACAACAACAACCTCAGTGGACTCTATGACAACAACCTCAGTGGACTCTATGTCAACAACAACCTCAGAGGACTCTATGACAACAACCTCAGTGGACTCTATGACAACAACCTCAGTGGACTCTATGACAACAGCAACCTCAGTGGACTCTATGACAACAACGTCAGTGGACTCTATGACAACAACCTCAGTGGACTCTATGACAACAACCTCAGTGGACTCTATGACAACAACCTCAGTGGACTCTATGACAACAACCTCAGTGGACTCTATGACAACAACCTCAGTGGACTCTATGACAACAACCTCAGTGGACTCTATGACAACAACCTCAGTGGACTCTATGACAACAACCTAAGTGGACTCTATAACAACAACCTCAGTAGACTCTATGACAACAACCTCAGTGGACTCTATAACAACAACCTCAGAGGACTCTATGACAACAACCTAAGTGGACTCTATGACAACAACCTCAGTGGACTCTATGTCAACAACCTCAGTGGACTCTATGACAACAACCTCAGTGGACTCTATGACAACAACCTCAGTGGACTCTATGACAACAACCTCAGTGGACTCTATGACAACAACCTCAGTGGACTCTATGACAACAACCTCAGTGGACTCTATAACAACAACCTCAGAGGACTCTATGACAACAACCTCAGTGGACTCTATAACAACAACCTCAGTGGACTCTATGACAACAACCTCAGTGGACTCTATGTCAACAACCTCAGTGGACTCTATGACAACAACCTCAGTGGACTCTATGACAACAACCTCAGTGGACTCTATGACAACAACAACCTCAGTGGACTCTATGACAACAACCTCAGTGGACTCTATGACAACAACCTCAGTGGACTCTATGTCAACAACCTCAGTGGACTCTATGACAACAACCTCAGTGGACTCTATGACAACAACCTCAGTGGACTCTATGACAACAACCTCAGTGGACTCTATGTCAACAACCTCAGTGGACTCTATGACAACAACCTCAGTGGACTCTATTACAACAACCTCAGTGGACTCTATGACAACAACCTCAGTGGACTCTATGACAACAACCTCAGTGGACTCTATGACAACAACCTCAGTGGACTCTATGACAACAACCTCAGTGGACTCTATGACAACAACCTCAGTGGACTCTATGACAACAACCTCAGAGGACTCTATGTCAACAACCTCAGTGGACTCTATGTCAACAATAGAGTCTTTTTTAATTGCAATTTAAAGTGTACTGTTCGCTAGCTAGCGAACGTTAGGTTGTAGGCTCGCTGGCTATCAATACGTGTATTATCTGTACAGTAATATGATTTGTATCTCAGAAAGTTCTAGCCTAATTTTAACTTGCTAGTTGGTTAGCTTTAGCTAGCTGCAGATTCATACTACAGCATTTCATGCACGGCAGCTAGCTATGACAATCCGTTTGTACTGTAGTTATGTGGTGGGATAATAGTTCATTGTTTAGCTCGCTAATGTTATAGGCTTAGTTTTTTCTATGTATATTTTGAGATTTGATATTAGCACTTGGGGTGCACTGATTGGTGTCACTTCGTTAGTCAGTTACACCTGTGCTGGTTGGTCATCTCATTAGTAGGAAGATGTTTCACCTGTGGTAGTTGGTCATCTCGTTAGTGGGAAGATGTTTCACCTGTGGTGGTTGGTCATCTCGTTAGTGGGAAGATGTTTCACCTGTGGTGGTTGGTCATCTCGTTAGTGGGAAGATGTTTCACCTGTGGTGGTTGGTCATCTCGTTAGTGGGAAGGTGTTTCACCTGTGGTGGTTGGTCATCTCGTTAGTCAGTATGTATTACACCTGTGCTGGTTGGTCATCTCGTTAGTCAGTATGTATTACACCTGTGCTGGTTGGTCATCTCGTTAGTGGGAAGGTGTTTCACCTGTGCTGGTTGGTCATCTCGTTAGTCAGTATGTATTACACCTGTGCTGGTTGGTCATCTCGTTAGTCAGTATGTATTACACCTGGGCTGGTTGGTCATCTCGTTAGTGGGAAGGTGTTTCACCTGTGGTGGTTGGTCATCTCGTTAGTCAGTATGTATTACACCTGTGCTGGTTGGTCATCTCGTTAGTCAGTATGTATTACACCTGTGCTGGTTGGTCATCTCGTTAGTCAGTATGTATTACACCTGTGCTGGTTGGTCATCTCGTTAGTCAGTATGTATTACACCTGTGGTGGTTGGTCATCTCGTTAGTCAGTATGTATTACACCTGTGCTGGTTGGTCATCTCGTTAGTCAGTATGTATTACACCTGTGCTGGTTGGTCATCTCGTTAGTCAGTATGTATTACACCTGTGCTGGTTGGTCATCTCGTTAGTCAGTATGTATTACACCTGTGCTGGTTGGTCATCTCGTTAGTCAGTATGTATTACACCTGTGGTGGTTGGTCATCTCGTTAGTCAGTAGGTGTTTCACCTGTGGTGGTTGGTCATCTCGTTAGTCAGTATGTATTACACCTGTGCTGGTTGGTCATCTCGTTAGTCAGTATGTATTACACCTGTGCTGGTTGGTCATCTCGTTAGTCAGTATGTATTACACCTGTGCTGGTTGGTCATCTCGTTAGTCAGTATGTGTTTCACCTGTGCCGTCATCTCGTTAGTGGGAAGGTGTTTGACCTGTGCTGGCCCAGTGCTACAGTTGTGTTGAGAGACTTGACCTTTCGTTGGCTGATATCTATAAAAACAATCCTTTATCTGATCTTCCCTATTTTATTTTGCTCCACTTCTTGGTTTGCGTCCTGTCTTTAAGTTTGGACGTGGGTTCTTGTTTTGTTTGCCTCTTCTTGGGTAAATTTAGTGGGGCCTCGTGGTGGGTGTCAGTTGTTGTTGCTAGTCAGATGTCAGTTTCCTTTCAGAACCTCTCATAAAACCCCACTTGATGCATTTTGGTTGTTTTCCGTGACTCTTTGTTAGTTACTCTTTCTGTTTCTGTGGTAATTTGTGGTTTTCTTAATGGGGAACGTAACACTATCTTCATGTCTTCACAAAAAAACTCTACTTTGACAGATGACCCATCATGTTAGCCAGGTGTGTTTAGGGGGTGATTACGGCCTTCTATAGTATTTCATTAACTTGTGTACATATCTAGACAATAGTGATCCATCCACTTAGCGAGATGTGGCTGAGGGGGTGGTTGTTGTATTTCCTTCACATGAATCAATCAATCAAATTAGACAAGTGTGTCTGGGTAAGAATCATCTAATAATGCTAAAATATTCATACAATATGTATCTGGACATTTTCTATTTTTGATATTGCTGCAGATAGTCTAGTGGTTAGAGGCAGGTAGTCTAGTGGTTAGAGGCAGGTATCCGAGTGGTTAGAGGCAAGTAGTCTAGTGGTTAGAGCAGGTAGTCTAGTGGTTAGAGGCAGGTATCCGAGTGGTTAGAGGCAGGTAGTCTAGTGGTTAGAGCAGGTAGCCTAGTGGTTAGAGGCAGGTAGCCTAGTGGTTAGAGCAGGTAGCCTAGTGGTTAGAGGCAGGTAGCCTAGTGGTTAGAGCAGGTAGCCTAGTGGTTAGAGGCAGGTAGCCTAGTGGTTAGAGCAGGTAGCCTAGTGGTTAGAGGCAGGTAGCCTAGTGGTTAGAGGCAGGTAGCCTTGTGGTTATAGGCAGGTAGCCTAGTGGTAGCCTAGTGGTTAGAGGCAGGTAGCCTAGTGGTTAGAGCAGGTAGCCTAGTGGTTAGAGCAGGTAGCCTAGTGGTTAGAGGCAGGGTAGCCTTGTGGTTAGAGAGCAGGTAGCCTTGTGGTTAGAGGCAGGTAGCCTAGTGGTTAGAGGCAGGTAGCCAGGTAGCCTAGTGGTTAGAGGCAGGTAGTCCTAGTGGTTAGAGCAGGTAGTCTAGTGGTTAGAGTGGTTAGAAGCAGCAGGTAGTCTAGTGGTTAGAGCAGGTGGTCTAGTGGTTAGAGGCAGGTAGTCTAGTGGTTAGAGCAGGTAGTCTAGTGGTTAGAGCAGATGGTTAGAGGCAGGTCTAGTGGTTAGTGGTTAGGCAGGTAGTCTAGTGGTTAGAGGCAGGTAGCCTAGTGGTTAGAGGCAGGTAGCCTAGTGGTTAGAGGCAGGTAGTCAGGTAGTCTAGTGGTTAGAGGCAGGTAGTCTAGTGGTTAGAGGCAGGTAGCCTAGTGGTTAGAGGCAGGTAGTCTAGTGGTTAGAGCAGGTAGCCTAGTGGTTAGAGGTAGCAGGTAGTCTAGTGGTTAGAGGACAGGTAGCCTAGTGGTTAGAGGCAGGTAGCCTAATGGTTAGAGCAGGTAGTCTAGTGGTTAGAGCAGGTAGCCTAATGGTTAGAGCGTTGGACTAGTAACCGAGTGGTTGCTCGATCAGGTAGTCTAGCTGACAAGATAAAAATCTGTCTAGTGGTTAGTGGTGCTTCTGAGACAGGCAGTTAACCCACTGTTCCTAGTGGCTAGACAGGTAGCCTAATGGTTAGAGCGTTGGACAGTTAACCCACTGTTCCTAGGCCAGTTAACCCAGTTAACCCACTGTTCCTAGGCCAGTTAACCCACTGTGTTCCCACTGGTTAGACCAGTTAACCCACTGTTCCTAGACCAGTTAACCCACTGTTCCTAGGCCAGTTAACCCACTGTTCCTAGACCAGTTAACCCACTGTTCCTAGGCCAGTTAACCCACTGTTCCTAGGCCAGTTAACCCACTGTTCCTAGAGGCCAGTTAACCCACTGTTCCTAGGCCAGTTAACCCACTGTTCCTAGGTTAACCCAGTTAACCCACTGTTCCTAGACCCAGTTAACCCACTGTTCCTAGGCCAGTTAACCCACTGTTCCTAGACCAGTTAACCCACTGTTCCCTAGACCAGTTAACCCACTGTTCCTAGGCCAGTTAACCCACTGTCCCTAGGCCAGTTAACCCACTGTTCCTAGGCCAGTTAACCCACTGTTCCTAGACCAGTTAACCCACTGTTCCTAGAGTTAACCAGTTAACCCACTGTTCCTAGGCCAGTTAACCCACTGTTCCTAGGCCGTCATTGAAAGTAAGAATTTGTTAAACTGACTTAGGCCAGGTTCAATACATTTAAAAACCCACTAATAATAATATGCCAGTAACCATTTCACTGCATTTGCACCTTGTGTATTTGATAAACACATTTAGATTGTCTGTGATATAACGTGTGTTTAGGCCAGAAACCCACTGTTCTAGTAATGTTCCTAAGAACAACATTACCTGCAACAAAGGCAGTTTAGGAAATAGGCCAAGGACAAGATAAAAGTAATTTTCCTACTTATTTCCTACCCATTTTTAGTGAAATCTTTGGTTGTTTACTACTGTATTCACTCTGTTTAGAACATGGCCATTTAGATTACATGTGAATCCTTAAGGAGATGAGTGGGGGTAAAGGCATCAGCAACAGTCTTCAGTTCGGTCATCTTGCCGAACTGAACAAGAGTGTGCTCTCAAAACTCCCTAAATCGACGTTTGCTTAGAACAAATGTAAAAAGGAGGAAAGATACACCCAAACAAGGAAGTGAAGATACACCCAAACAAGGAAGTGAAGATACACCTAAACAAGGAAGTGAAGACACACCCAAACAAGGAAGTGAAGACACACCCAAACAAGGAAGTGAAGACACACCCAAACAAGGAAGTGAAGACACACCCAAACAAGGAAGTGAAGACACACCCAAACAAGGAAGTGAAGACACACCCAAACAAGGAAGTGAAGACACACCCAAACAAGGAAGTGAAGACACACCCAAACAAGGAAGTGAAGACACACCCAAACAAGGAAGTGAAGACACACCCAAACAAGGAAGTGAAGACACACCCAAACAAGGAAGTGAAGATACACCCAAACAAGGAAGTGAAGACACCCAAATAAGGAAGTGAAGACACACCCAAACAAGGAAGTGAAGACACACCCAAACAAGGAAGTGAAGACACACCCAAACAAGGAAGTGAAGACACACCCAAACAAGGAAGTGAAGACACACCCAAACAAGGAAGTGAAGACACACCCAAACAAGGAAGTGAAGATACACCCAAACAAGGAAGTGAAGATACACCCAAACAAGGAAGTGAAGACACACCCAAACAAGGAAGTGAAGACACACCCAAACAAGGAAGTGAAGACACACCCAAACAAGGAAGATAATTAAATAGAGAGACATTTGACTGCCGAGAAGCAACACATACAGTTGAAGACGGAAGTTTACATCTTAGCCAAATACATTTAAATTCAGTTGTTCACAATTTCTGACATTTAATCAGACTAAAAATTCCCTGTCTTAGGTCAGTTTGGATCACCACTTTATTTTAAGACTATGAAATGTCAGAATAATAGTAGAGAGAATTATTATTTTCACCTTTAATTTCTTTCATCACATTCCCAGTGGTTCAGAAGTTTACATACACTCAATTAGTATTTGGTAGCATTGCCTTTCAATTGTTTAACTTTGGTCAAACGTTTCTGGTAGCCTTCCACAAGCTTCCCACAATAAGTAAGGATAAGGATTGAGGTCAATAAGGATTGAGGTCAGGGCTTTGTGATGGCCACTCCAAAACCATGACGTTGTTGTCCTTAAGTAATTTTGCCACAACTTTGGAAGTATGTTTGGGGTCATTGTCCATTTGGAAGAACCATTTTCGACTAAGCTTTAACTTCCTGACTGATTTCTTGTGATGTTGCTTCAATATAGCCACCTATTTTTCCCCCTCATGATGCCATCTATTTTGTAAAGTGCACCAGTCCCTCCTGCAGCAAAGCACCCCCTCAACATGATGCTGCCACCCCCATCAGCTAAATGGCATATATTATTATATTATTATTATATTATTATTATATTATATTACAACATGATGCTGCCACCCCCGTGCTTCACGGTTGGGATCGTGTTCTTCGGCTTGCAAGCCTCCCCTTTTTCCTATTTTTGTTTCATCAGACCAGAGGACATTTCTCCAAAAAGTACAATCTTTGTTCCCATGTGCAGTTGCAAACCACAGTCTGGCTTTTTTATGGTGGTTTGGCTGTTTTGTTGCTGAAACAGAGGCAGGGTGGGATGTCTGAGGGGTCTAGGTGTTTGACTACTGAAACAGAGAGGCAGGGTGGGATGTCTGAGGGGTCTAGGTGTTTGACTACTGAAACAGAGAGGCAGGGTGGGATGTCTGAGGGGTCTAGGTGTTTGACTACTGAAACAGAGAGGCAGGGTGGGATGTCTGAGGTGTCTAGGTGTTTGACTACAGAAACAGAGAGGCAGGGTGGGATGTCTGAGGTGTCTAGGTGTTTGACTACAGAAACAGAGAGGCAGGGTGGGATGTCTGAGGGGTCTAGGTGTTTAACTACTGAAACAGAGAGGCAGGGTGGGATGTCTGAGGTGTCTAGGTGTTTGACTACAGAAACAGAGAGGCAGGGTGGGATGTCTGAGGGGTCTAGGTGTTTGACTACTGAAACAGAGAGGCAGGGTGGGATGTCTGAGGGGTCTAGGTGTTTGACTACAGAAACAGAGAGGCAGGGTGGGATGTCTGAGGGGTCTAGGTGTTTGACTACTGAAACAGAGAGGCAGGGTGGGATGTCTGAGGTGTCTAGGTGTTTGACTACAGAAACAGAGAGGCAGGGTGGGATGTCTGAGGGGTCTAGGTGTTTGACTACAGAAACAGAGAGGCAGGGTGGGATGTCTGAGGGGTCTAGGTGTTTGAATACTGAAACAGAGAGGCAGGGTGGGATGTCTGAGGGGTCTAGGTGTTTGACTACAGAAACAGAGAGGCAGGGTGGGATGTCTGAGGTGTCTAGGTGTTTAACTACTGAAACAGAGAGGCAGGGTGGGATGTCTGAGGTGTCAATGTGTTTGACTACTGAAACAGAGAGGCAGGGTGGGATGTCTGAGGGGTCTAGGTGTTTAACTACTGAAACAGAGAGGCAGGGTGGGATGTCTGAGGTGTCAATGTGTTTGAACTGAAACAGAGAGGCAGGGTGGGATGTCTGAGGGGTCTAGGTGTTTGACTACAGAAACAGAGAGGCAGGGTGGGATGTCTGAGGGGTCTAGGTGTTTGACTACAGAAACAGAGAGGCAGGGTGGGATGTCTGAGGGGTCTAGGTGTTTGACTACTGAAACAGAGAGGCAGGGTGGGATGTCTGAGGTGTCTAGGTGTTTGACTACTGAAACAGAGAGGCAGGGTGGGATGTCTGAGAGAGGGCAGGGTGGGATGTCTGAGGTGTCTAGGTGTTTGACTACTGAAACAGAGAGGCAGGGTGGGATGTCTGAGGTGTCTAGGTGTTTGACTACTGAAACAGAGAGGCAGGGTGGGTTTGATGTCTGAAACAGAGAGGCAGGGTGGGATGTCTGAGGTGTCTAGGCCCAGTGTTTGACTACTGAAACAGAGAGGCAGGGTGGGATGTCTGAGGTGTCTAGGTGTTTGACTACTGGGATGTCTGAAACAGAGAGGCAGGGTGGGATGTCTGAGGTGTCTAGGTGTTTGACTACAGAAACAGAGAGGCAGGGTGGGATGTCTGAGGTGTCTAGGTGTTTAACTACTGAAACAGAGAGGCAGGGTGGGATGTCTGAGGTGTCAATGTGTTTGACTACTGAAACAGAGAGGCAGGGTGGGATGTCTGAGGTGTCTAGGTGTTTGACTACAGAAACAGAGAGGCAGGGTGGGATGTCTGAGGTGTCAATGTGTTTGACTACTGAAACAGAGAGGCAGGGTGGGATGTCTGAGGGGTCTAGGTGTTTAACTACTGAAACAGAGAGGCAGGGTGGGATGTCTGAGGTGTCAATGTGTTTGACTACTGAAACAGAGAGGCAGGGTGGGATGTCTGAGGGGTCTAGGTGTTTGACTACAGAAACAGAGAGGCAGGGTGGGATGTCTGAGGGGTCTAGGTGTTTGACTACAGAAACAGAGAGGCAGGGTGGGATGTCTGAGGTGTCTAGCTGTTTGACTACAGAAACAGAGAGGCAGGGTGGGATGTCTGAGGTGTCTAGGTGTTTGACTACTGAAACAGAGAGGCAGGGTGGGATGTCTGAGGGGTCTAGGTGTTTGACTACTGAAACAGAGAGGCAGGGTGGGATGTCTGCTGAAACAATCAATTATATGTTTGCTAAGCAACTTTAAGGTAACGAGGTTCTTACATAACACACACACACACAGAGACAGACACACACACACACACACACCACCTTCAGGTTCACACTCGAAGGCTCCTCCAACTACTTGGAACTCCAAGGCTTGGCTGTTGCCTTGGCAACACGAAGAGCAGAGCCATAGAGAAGGAGAGCGGAGTGGAGGAAGAGAGGAGGAGGAGGAGGAGGAGGAGGAGGAGAGGAGGAGACGAGGAGACGAGGAGACGAGGAGACAAGGAGAGGGGGAGAAGAGTAGAGGAGGAGACAGGGAGAGGGGGAGATGGGGAGAGGAGAGGATGGGATGGGGAGAGGAGGAGATGGGAGGAGGAGGAGAGGAGGAGATGGCAGGAGGAGAGGAGGAGACAGGGAGAGGGGGAGATGGGAGGAAGAGGAGAGGAGGTGAGGAGGATAGGTAGATCAGGTCTATCTCTCTCTATTACTCACTTTCATTCTCTCTCTCTCTTTCTCCATTCTCTCTCCCTCTCTCTCTCTCTTTCTCCATTCTCTCTCCCTCTCTCTCTCTCTCTCTCCCCCTCTCCCTCTCGCTCACTCTCTTTCTCTCTCTTTATCTCTCTCTTTCTCCATTCTCTCTCCCTCTCTCTCTCTTTCTCCATTCTCTCTCCCTCTCTCTCTCTCTCTCTCTCCCCCTCTCCCTCTCACTCACTCTCTTTCTCTCTCTTTATCTCTCTCTTTTTATCTCTCTCTCTTTATCTATTCTCTCTCTATCACTCTCTCTCTCAAAGAGACCAAAGAGCTGCAAAGCTCCACAGCACTGTTTGGAGTATCTGTCCATAGGCTCACTTTAAGCACCACACTCCACAGAGCTGAGCTTTACGGAAGAGTGGCCAGACAAAGCCACTGCTTATAGAAACAAATGTGCAAACACGTTTGGTGTTCGCCAAAAGGCATGTGAGAGACTCCCCAAACATATGGAAGAAGGTACTCTGGTTAGATGAGACTAAAATTGGACTTTTAGGCCATCAAAGAGAGCGCTATGTCTGGCGCAAACCCAACACCTCTCATCACCCCGAGAACATTGTCCCCACAGTGAAGCATGGTGGTGGCAACATCATGCTGTGGGGATGTTTTTAATCGGCAGGGAAACGGGTCAGAATGGAAGGAATGATGGATGGTGTTAAATACAGGGAAATTCTTGAGGAAAACCTGTTTCAGTCTTCCAGAGATTTGAGACTGGGACGGATGAGAGTCTCAGTATACTGACTCTCTGTGGACCAGGGTCATGATGAAGTCTCAGTATACTGACTCTCTGTGGACCAGGGTCATGATGAAGTCTCAGTTTACTGACTCTCTGTGGACCAGGGCCATGATGACGAAGTCATTACTCAGTTTACTGACTCTCTGTGGACCAGGGTCATGATGAAGAAGGCATTACTCAGTCTACTGACTCTATGTTCACCATCCAGCAGGACAATGACCCTAAGCATACTGCTAAAACAACACTTGAGTTGTTTAAGGGGAAACATTTAAATGTCTTGGAATGACCTATGTCAAAGCCCAGACCTCAATCCAATTTATAAACTGTGGTATGACTTATAGATTGCTGTACACCAGCGGAACGCGTCCAATTTGAAGGAGCTGGAGCAGTTTTGTCTTGAAGAATGGGCAAAAATCCCAGTGGCTAGATGTGCCAAGCTATAAATACTGCAAAGCGTGGCTCTACAAAGTATTGAATTTGTGAGGGTGAATAGTTACGCTCAAGTTTTCAGTTTGTTTGTCTTATTTCTTGTTTATCTCACAAGAAAACTGTTCATCTTCATGTTGTATGAATCAAGTAATACAAACCTCCCCCCAAAATATTTTTTAATTCCAGGCAACAAAATAGGGAAAATGCCAAGTGGGGTGAATACGTTCGCAAGCCAATGTAAATCTTGAAATGACAGTGAATCCTCCTTTAAAAATAATTTGTAAATATGCCCTACATGACCATAAGTATGTGGAGACCTTCTTATTCCATAATCATGAGCATTAATATGGAGCCCCCCCCCCCCTTCTGGGAAGGCTTTCCACTAGATGTTGGAACATTGCTGCTATAACAGCCTCCACTCTTCTGGGAAGGCTTTCCACTAGATGTTGGAACATTGCTGCTATAACAGCCTCCACTCTTCTGGGAAGGCTTTCCACTAGATGTTGGAACATTGCTGCTATAACAGCCTCCACTCTTCTGGGAAGGCTTTCCACTAGATGTTGGAACATTGCTGCTATAACAGCCTCCACTCTTCTGGGAAGGCTTTCCACTAGATGTTGGAACATTGCTGCTATAACAGCCTCCACTCTTCTGGGAAGGCTTTCCACTAGATGTTGGAACATTGCTGCTATAACAGCCTCCACTCTTCTGGGAAGGCTTTCCACTAGATGTTGGAACCTTGCTGCTATAACAGCCTCCACTCTTCTGGGAAGGCGTTCCACTAGATGTTGGAACATTGCTGCTATAACAGCCTCCACTCTTCTGGGAAGGCTTTCCACTAGATGTTGGAACATTGCTGCTATAACAGCCTCCACTCTTCTGGGAAGGCTTTCCACTAGATGTTGGAACCTTGCTGCTATAACAGCCTCCACTCTTCTGGGAAGGCTTTCCACTAGATGTTGGAACATTGCTGCTATAACAGCCTCCACTCTTCTGGGAAGGCTTTCCACTAGATGTTGGAACCTTGCTGCTATAACAGCCTCCACTCTTCTGGGAAGGCTTTCCACTAGATGTTGGAACATTGCTGCTATAACAGCCTCCACTCTTCTGGGAAGGCTTTCCACTAGATGTTGGAACATTGCTGCTATAACAGCCTCCACTCTTCTGGGAAGGCTTTCCACTAGATGTTGGAACCTTGCTGCTATAACAGCCTCCACTCTTCTGGGAAGGCTTTCCACTAGATGTTGGAACATTGCTGCTATAAAAGCCTCCACTCTTCTGGGAAGGCTTTCCACTAGATGTTGGAACATTGCTGCTATAACAGCCTCCACTCTTCTGGGAAGGCTTTCCACTAGATGTTGGAACATTGCTGCTATAACAGCCTCCACTCTTCTGGGAAGGCTTTCCACTAGATGTTGGAACATTGCTGCTATAACAGCCTCCACTCTTCTGGGAAGGCTTTCCACTAGATGTTGGAACCTTGCTGCTATAACAGCCTCCACTCTTCTGGGAAGGCTTTCCACTAGATGTTGGAACATTGCTGCTATAACAGCCTCCACTCTTCTGGGAAGGCTTTCCACTAGATGTTGGAACCTTGCTGCTATAACAGCCTCCACTCTTCTGGGAAGGCTTTCCACTAGATGTTGGAACATTGCTGCTATAACAGCCTCCACTCTTCTGGGAAGGCTTTCCACTAGATGTTGGAACATTGCTGCTATAACAGCCTCCACTCTTCTGGGAAGGCTTTTCACTAGATGTTGGAACATTGCTGCTATAACAGCCTCCACTCTTCTGGGAAGGCTTTCCACTAGATGTTGGAACATTGCTGCTATAACAGCCTCCACTCTTCTGGGAAGGCTTTTCACTAGATGTTGGAACATTGCTGCTATAACAGCCTCCACTCTTCTGGGAAGGCTTTTCACTTGATGTTGAAACATTGCTGAGGTCGTGCACTGATGTTGGGTGATTAGTCCTGGCCTTCCAATTCATCCCAAATCTGTTCAGTGGGTTTGGCGCTCTTTATTTGTACTTTTACCCCCTTTTTCATTATGCCCAATTGGTAGTTACAGTCTTGTCCCATCGCTGAAACTCCCTTACAGACTCGGCAGAGGTGAAGGTCGAAGCCATGCGTCCTCCAAAACACAACCCTGCCAAGCCGCTGTGCTTCTTTACACACTGCTCGCTTCACCCGGAAACTCCGTACAACTGGTGACCAAAGTCAACGTGCAGGCACCCGGCCCGCAAAAGGAGTCGCTAGAGCGCAATGGGACAAGGACATCCCGGCCGGACAATCCCTCCCCTAACCCAGACGAGGCTGAGACAATTGTGCACCGCTTCGTGGGTCTCCTGGTCGCGGCCGGCTGCAACACAGCCTGGGATCGAACCCGGGTCTGTAATGACGCCTCTAGCACTGCCATGCAGTGCCTTAGACCGCTGCAACACTCGGGAGGCCTAGGTAAGGGCTCTTTGCAGGGCAATCAAATTCTTCCACACCTATCTCAACAAACCATTTGAACCTCGCTTTGTGAATGGAGGCATTGTCATGCTGAAACAGGAAAGGTCCTTCTCCAAACTTTGGCCACAAAGTTGGAAGCACAGAATCCTCTAGATTTTCATTGTATAATGTCACTTGAACTAAGGGGCCGAGCCCGAACCATGAAAAACAGCCCCAGATTATTCCTCCAACAAACTTTACAGTTGGCACTATGCATTCGGGCAGTTAGCTTCCTCCCGGCATCCGCCAATCCCAGATTCCTCCGTCGGACTGCCAGATGGTGAAGCGTGATTCATCACTCCAGAGAACGGCGGCGAGCTTTACACCACTCCAGCCGAAACTTGGCATTTGCTCTTTGTGATCTTAGTCACAATTCTCGGCCATGGAAACCCATTTCATGAAGCTCCCGACGAACAGTTCTTGTGCTGACGTTAATGCAGAGGCAGTTTGGAACTCGGTGGTGATTGTTGCAACCGAGGACGGATGTTTTTAAAAGAGCTACTCGCTTCAGCACTTGACGGTCCTGTTCTGTGAGCATTATATGGCCTACCACTTTCCTGCTGAGCCGTTTTTGCTCCTAGACATTTCCACTTCAAAATAACAGCATTTACAGTTGTACCCGGGGCATCTCTAGCATGGCAGAAATTTGCCAAAATGACTTGATGGAAAGGTGGCATCCTGTGATGGTGCCACGTCAAAAGTCACTGAGCTCTTTAGTAAGGCCATTCTACTGCTAATGTTTGTCTATGGAGATTGCATGGCTGTGTGCTCGATTTGATACACGTGTTGCTGAACTCGCCGAATCCACTAGTTTGAAGGGGTGTCCACATACTTATGGTGTAGCAATCAGTCTATAACATGATCAAAAGTTTTCACCTTCCTCATGACTGACTGTAAGACACATATGTGTATGTTTAGTGTTGTTGCTAAAGGTCTCTAATGATTCAAACTTCTTCCCCCTCCCCTGTGAACCTCTGACAGGAGGCGGGTGGTGTGTAACAGCGGTCAGAGGGAGGCAGGCGTGAGGAATGCGGGGTGTGTAACAGCTTGTTAACAGGCTGAGGAGCAGAGAAGGGGACAGGGGAGTGGGAGGAGGAAAGGGAGGGGGAGGAGGAAAGGGAGGGGGGGGGGCTGCTGCTGCTGCTGCTGCCGCCAAACAGTCTGTCAGAGAGTTAGGAATAAATTAAAAAATCATTTTAAAAAATAGAGGGAAAGTGGTACAGAGAGATGGATGGATGAATGAATGGATGGGTGGATGAATGGATAAAGAGATGGATGGATGGATAAAGAGATGGATGGATGAAGATATACGGATGATAAAGAGATGGATGGATGATAAAGAGATGGATGGATGAAGAGATAGATGGATGGATGATAAAGAGATGGATGGATGATAAAGAGATGGATGGATGAAGAGATAGATGGATGGATGATAAAGAGATGGATGGATGATAAAGAGATGGATGGATGGGTAAAGAGATGGATGGATGAAGATATGGCGTGATAAAGAGATGGATGGATAATGAGATGGATTGATGGTAAAGAGATGGATGGATGATAGAGATGGATGGATGATACAGAGAGGGATGGGAAAAGAGAGGGATGGATGATAGAGATGGATGGATGATAAAGAGATGGATGGATGATAAAGAGATGGATGGATGGATGAAAATATGGATGATAAAGTGATGAATGGATGATAAAGAGATAGAAGGATGAAGAGATATATAGACGATAAAGAGATGGATGGATGATAAAGAGATGGATGGATGATAGAGATGGATGGATGATAAAGAGATGGATGGATGATACAGAGATGGATGTATGATAAAGAGATGAATGGATGATAAAGAGATAGAAGGATGAAGAGATATATGGATTATAAAGAGATGGATGGATGATAAAGAGATGGATGGATAATGAGATGGATTGATGGTAAAGAGATGGATGGATGATACAGAGAGGGATGGGAAAAGAGAGGGATGGATGATAGAGATGGATGGATGATAAAGAGATGGATGGATGATAAAGAGATGGATGGATGATAAAGAGATGGATGGATGATAAAGAGATGGATGATGAAGAGATGGATGGATGGGTAAAGAGATGGATGGATAAAGAGATGGATGGATGAAGATATGGATGATAAAGAGATGGATGGATGATAAAGAGATGGATGGATGATAAAGAGATGGATGGATGAAGAGATAGATGGATGGATGATAAAGAGATGGATGGATGATAAAGAGATGGATGGATGAAGAGATAGATGGATGGATGATAAAGAGATGGATGGATGATAAAGAGATAGAAGGATGAAGAGATATATGGATGATAAAGAGATGGATGGATGATAAAGAGATGGATGGATGGATAATGAGATGGATTGATGGTAAAGAGATGGATGGATGATAGAGATGGATGGATGATACAGAGAGGGATGGGAAAAGAGAGGGATGGATGATAGAGATGGATGGATGATAAAGAGATGGATGGATGGATAAAGAGATAGATGGATGATGAAGAGATGGATGGATGATGAAGAGATGGATGGATGGGTAAAGAGATGGATGGGTAAAGAGATGGATGGATGAAGATATGGATGATAAAGAGATGAATGGATGATAAAGAGATAGAAGGATGAAGAGATATATGGATTATAAAGAGATGGATGGATGATAAAGAGATGGATGGATAATGAGATGGATTGATGGTAAAGAGATGGATGGATGATACAGAGAGGGATGGGAAAAGAGAGGGATGGATGATAGAGATGGATGGATGATAAAGAGATGGATGGATGATAAAGAGATGGATGGATGGATAAAGAGATGGATGGATGATAAAGAGATGGATGGATGATAAAGAGATGGATGGATGATAAAGAGATGGATGGATGATGAAGAGATGGATGGATGGGTAAAGATGATGGATGGATAAAGAGATGGATGGATGAAGATATGGATGATAAAGAGATGGATGGATGATAAAGAGATGGATGGATGATAAAGAGATGGATGGATGATGAAGAGATGGATGGATGATGAAGAGATGGATGGATGGGTAAAGAGATGGTTGGGTAAAGAGATGGAATGGATGAAGATATGGATGATAAAGAGATGAATGGATGATAAAGAGATAGAAGGATAAAGAGATGGATGGATGATGAAGAGATGGATGGATGGGTAAAGAGATGGATGGGTAAAGAGATGGATGGATGAAGATATGGATGATAAAGAGATGAATGGATGATAAAGAGATAGAAGGATGAAGAGATATATGGATTATAAAGAGATGGATGGATGATAAAGAGATGGATGGATAATGAGATGGATTGATGGTAAAGAGATGGATGGATGATACAGAGAGGGATGGGAAAAGAGATGGATGGATGATAAAGAGATGGATGTATGATAAAGAGATGGATGGATGATAAAGAGATGGATGGATGATAAAGAGAAGGATGGATGATAAAGAGATGGATGGTAAAGAGATGGATGGATGATAAAGAGAAGGATGTATGATAAAGAGATGGATGGATGATAAAGAGATGGATGATAAAGAGATGGATGAATGATAAAGAGATGGATGGTAAAGAGATGGATGGATGATAAAGAGATGAATGGATGATAAAGAGATGGATGGATGATAAAGATATGGATGGATGATAAAGAGATGGATGGATGATAAAGAGATGGTTGGGTAAAGAGATGGAATGGATGAAGATATGGATGATAAAGAGATGAATGGATGATAAAGAGATAGAAGGATAAAGAGATGGATGGATGATGAAGAGATGGATGGATGGGTAAAGAGATGGATGGGTAAAGAGATGGATGGATGAAGATATGGATGATAAAGAGATGAATGGATGATAAAGAGATAGAAGGATGAAGAGATATATAGACGATAAAGAGATGGATGGATGATAAAGAGATGGATGGATGATAGAGATGGATGGATGAGAAAGAGATGGATGGATGATACAGAGAGGGATGGGAAAAGAGAGGGATGGAAGATAAAGAGATGGATGGATGATAAAGAGATGGATGGATGATAAAGAGATGGATGGATGATAAAGAGATGGATGGATGATAAAGAGATGGATGGATGATAAAGAGATGGATGGATGATAAAGAGATGGATGGATGATAAAGAGATGGATGGATGATAAAGAGATGGATGGATAAAGAGATGGATGGATGATAATAAAGAGATGGATGGATGATAAAGAGATGGATGGATGATAAAGAGATGGATGGATGATAAAGAGATGGATGGATGATGAAGAGATGGATGGATGGGTAAAGAGATGGTTGGGTAAAGAGATGGAATGGATGAAGATATGGATGATAAAGAGATGAATGGATGATAAAGAGATAGAAGGATAAAGAGATGGATGGATGATAAAGAGATGGATGGATAATGAGATGGATTGATGGTAAAGAGATGGATGGATGATACAGAGAGGGATGGGAAAAGAGAGGATGGATGATAGAGATGGATGGATGATAAAGAGATGGATGGATGATAAAGAGATGGATGGATGGATAAAGAGATGGATGGATGATAAAGAGATGGATGGATGATAAAGAGATGTATGGATGATAAAGAGATGGATGGATGATAAAGAGATGGATGGATGATGAAGAGATGGATGGATGGGTAAAGAGATGGATGGATAAAGAGATGGATGGATGAAGATATGGATGATAAAGAGATATATGGATTATAAAGAGATGGATGGATGATAAAGAGATGGATGGATAATGAGATGGATTGATGGTAAAGATGGATGGATGATACAGAGAGGGATGGGAAAAGAGAGGATGGATGATAGAGATGGATGGATGATAAAGAGATGGATGGATGATAAAGAGATGGATGGATGGATAAAGAGATGGATGGATGATAAAGAGATGGATGGATGATAAAGAGATGGATGGATGATAAAGAGATGGATGGATGATGAAGATATGGATGGATGGGTAAAGAGATGGATGGATAAAGAGATGGATGGATGAAGATATGGATGATAAAGAGATGGATGGATGATAAAGAGATGGATGGATGATAAAGAGATGGATGGATGATAAAGAGATGGATGGATGATGAAGAGATGGATGGATGGGTAAAGAGATGGTTGGGTAAAGAGATGGAATGGATGAAGATATGGATGATAAAGAGATGAATGGATGATAAAGAGATAGAAGGATAAAGAGATGGATGGATGATAAAGAGATGGATGGTAAAGAGATGGATGGATGATATAGAGATGGATGGATGGGTAAAGAGATGGATGGATAAAGAGATGGATGGATGAAGATATGGATGATAAAGAGATGGATGGATGATAAAGAGATGGATGGATGATAAAGAGATGGATGGATGATAAAGAGATGGATGGATGATGAAGAGATGGATGGATGGGTAAAGAGATGGTTGGGTAAAGAGATGGAATGGATGAAGATATGGATGATAAAGAGATGAATGGATGATAAAGAGATAGAAGGATAAAGAGATGGATGGATGATAAAGAGATGGATGGATAATGAGATGGATTGATGGTAAAGAGATGGATGGATGATACAGAGAGGGATGGGAAAAGAGAGGGATGGATGATAGAGATGGATGGATGATAAAGAGATGGATGGATGGATAAAGAGATGGATGGATGATAAAGAGATGGATGGATGATAAAGAGATGTATGGATGATAAAGAGATGGATGGATGATAAAGAGATGGATGGATGATAAAGAGATGGATGGATGGGTAAAGAGATGGATGGATAAAGAGATGGATGGATGAAGATATGGATGATAAAGAGATGGATGGATGATAAAGAGATGGATGGATGATAAAGAGATGGATGGATGATAAAGAG
>NC_068440.1:45542774-45550274 GCF_023373465.1 Oncorhynchus keta | reverse complement strand
GATATATACTATAGAGGGTTATAGGTGGGATGTAGGTAGAGGATATATACTATAGAGGGTTATAGGTGTGATGGAGGTAGAGGATATATACTATAGAGGGTTATAGGTGGGATGGAGGTAGAGGATATATACTATAGAGGGTTATAGGTGGGATGGAGGTAGAGGATATATACTATAGAGGGTTATAGGTGGGATGGAGGTAGAGGATATATACTATAGAGGGTTATAGGTGGGATGTAGGTAGAGGATATATACTATAGAGGGTTATAGGTGGGATGTAGGTAGAGGATATATACTATAGAGGGTTATAGGTGGGATGGAGGTAGAGGATATATACTATAGAGGGTTATAGGTGGGATGTAGGTAGAGGATATATACTATAGAGGGTTATAGGTGTGATGGAGGTAGAGGATATATACTATAGAGCGTTATAGGTGGGATGGAGGTAGAGGATATATACTATAGAGGGTTATAGGTGTGATGGAGGTAGAGGATATATACTGTAGAGGGTTATAGGTGGAATGGAGGTAGAGGATATATACTATAGAGGGGTATAGGTGGGATGGAGGTAGAGGATATATACTATAGAGGGTTAAAGGTGGGATGGAGGTAGAGGATATATACTATAGAGGGTTATAGGTGTGATGGAGGTAGAGGATATATACTACAGAGGGTTATAGGTGGGATGGAGGTAGAGGATATATACTATAGAGGGGCATAGGTGGGATGGAGGTAGAGGATATATACTATAGAGGGTTATAGGTGGGATGGAGGTAGAGGATATATACTATAGAGGGTTATAGGTGGGATGGAGGTAGAGGATATATACTATAGAGGGTTATAGGTGGGATGGAGGTAGAGGATATATACTATAGAGGGTTATAGGTGGGATGGAGGTAGAGGATATATACTATAGAGGGTTATAGGTGGGATGGAGGTAGAGGATATATACTATAGAGGGTTATAGGTGGGATGGAGGTAGAGGATATATACTGTAGAGGGTTATAGGTGGAATGGAGGTAGAGGATATATACTATAGAGGGGTATAGGTGGGATGGAGGTAGAGGATATATACTGTAGAGGGTTATAGGTGGGATGTAGGTAGAGGATATATACTATAGAGGGGTATAGATGGGATGGAGGTAGAGGATATATACTATAGAGGGTTATAGGTGGGATGGAGGTAGAGGATATATACTATAGAGGGGTATAGGTGGGATGGAGGTAGAGGATATATACTGTAGAGGGTTATAGGTGGGATGTAGGTAGAGGATATATACTATAGAGGGGTATAGATGGGATGGAGGTAGAGGATATATACTATAGAGGGTTATAGGTGGGATGGAGGTAGAGGATATATACTATAGAGCGTTATAGGTGTGATGGAGGTAGAGGATATATACTATAGAGGGTTATAGGTGTGATGTAGGTAGAGGATATATACTATAGAGGGTTATAGGTGGGATGTAGGTAGAGGATATATACTATAGAGGGTTATAGGTGTGATGGAGGTAGAGGATATATACTATAGAGGGTTATAGGTGGGATGTAGGTAGAGGATATATACTATAGAGGGTTATAGGTGGGATGTAGGTAGAGGATATATACTATAGAGGGTTATAGGTGTGATGGAGGTAGAGGATATATACTATAGAGCGTTATAGGTGGGATGGAGTTATATACTATAGAGGGTTATAGGTGTGATGGAGGTAGAGGATATATACTATAGAGGGTTATAGGTGTGATGGAGGTAGAGGATATATACTATAGAGGGTTATAGGTGTGATGGAGGTAGAGGATATATACTATAGAGGGTTATAGGTGGGATGGAGGTAGAGGATATATACTATAGAGGGGTATAGGTGGGATGGAGGTAGAGGATATATACTATAGAGGGTTATATGTGGGATGGAGGTAGAGGATATATACTGTAGAGGGTTAACATACACAATGGTTGTCTGTGCTTTATTTCTGCTATTCTCACCTCCAGCCTTGGGAGAAGGAGAGGGAGTTGATTTCAGCATCTCTCAGCCTCTCTAAGTAGAAGTGATGAGACTTGCCAACCATTGTCCTGTGGATGCTTGCAGAACAGTGCAGGGGGCATTGATTCAATTGCTGCTTGACAAAGCAGAAAGTGCTTATTGAGCTAATGCGCTTGTGTGTTAGAATCGATCTCGCAATGTCACTTCCAAACGCGCCAACGAGCGAAAAAGAGAGAGTGAGGGAAGAAAGAGATAGAGAGACAGGGAGAGAAAGGAATAGAGAGAGAGAGAGACAGGGAGAGAAAGGAATAGAGAGAGAGAGAGACAGGGAGAGAAAGGAATATAGAGAGAGAGAGACAGGGAGAGAAAGGAATAGAGAGAGAGAGACACGGAGAGAAAGGAATAGAGAGAGAGAGAGACAGGGAGAGAAAGGAATAGAGAGAGAGATAGACACGGAGAGATGGAGAAAGAGGGAGAGAGGAATAGAGGGAGTGAGAGACATGGAGAGACAGGGAGAGTAGAGAGAGAGAGACATGGAGAGGAATTGAGAGAGAGATAGACACAGAGAGATAGGGAAAGAGGGAGAGAGAGGGAGTGAGAGACATGGAGAGAGGGAGAGAGAGACATGGAGAGGAATAGAGAGAGAGATAGACACGGAGAGATAGACACAGAGAGAGAGAGAGAGAGAGAGAGAGAGAGAGAGAGAGAGAGAGAGAGAGAGAGAGAGAGGGAATAGGACAGATATAGAGAGATCAGCAAATATTCAGTTGAAGTCGGAGGTTTACATATACTTAAGGCTGGAGTCATTTAAACAAAATATAGTTTTAGCAAGTCGGTTAGGACATCTATTTTGTGCATTACACAAGTAATTATTCCAACAACTGTTTACATACAGATTATTTCACTTATAATTCACTGTATCACAATTCCAGTGGGTCAGAAGTTTACATACACTAAGTTGACTGTGCCTTTAAACAGCTTGGACATTTCCAGAAAATGATGTCATGGCTTTAGAAGCTTCTGATAGGCTAATTGACATCATTTGAGTCAATTGGAGGTGTACCTCTGGATGTATTTCAAGGCCTACCTTCAAACTCAGTGTCTCTTTGCTTGACATCATGGGAAAATCAAAAGAAATCAGCCAAGACCTCAGATAAAAAAACGTAGACCTCCACAAGTCTGGTTCATGCTTGGGAACAATTTCCAAACACCTGAAGGTACCACGTTCATCTGTACAAACAATAGTACGCAAGTATAAACACCATGGGACCACGAAGCCGTCATACCATTCAGGAAGGAGACGCGTTCTGTCTCCCAGATAGGAAAGTACTTTGGTGCTTAAAGTGCAAATCAATCCCAGAACAACAGCAAAGGACCTTGTGAAAATGCTGGAGGAAACAAGTACAAAAGTATCTATATCCACAGTAAAACTAGTCCTATATCGGCATAACCTGAAAGGCCGCTCAGCAAGGAAGAAGCCACTTCTCCAAAACCACCATAAAAAAAGCCAGACTACAGATTGCAACTGCACATGGGGTCAAAGATCATACTTTTTGGAGAAATGTCTCCTGGTCTGATGAAACAAAAATAGAACTGTTTGGCCATAATGACCATCGTTATGTTTGGAGGAAAAAGGGGGAGGCTTGCAAGCCGAAGAACACCATCCCAACTGTGAAGCACGGGGGTGGCAGCATCATGTTGGGGGGGGGGGGTGGGGCTTTTGCACCAGGAGGGACTGGTGCACTTCATAAAATAGATGGCATCATGAGGGAGGGAAATTATGTAAATATTTTGAAGCATCATCTCAAGACATCAGTCAGGAAGTTAAAGCTTGATCGCAAATGGGTCTTCCAAATGGACATTGATCCCAAGCATACTTGGGTTAAGCAAAATGGCTTAAGGACAACAAAGTCAAGGTATTGGAGTGGCCATCACAAAGCACTGACCTCAATCCTGTAGATTATTTGTGGGCAGAACTGAAAAAGCGTGCGTGAGCAAGGAGGCCTACAAACCTGACTCAGTTACTCCAGCTCTGTCAGGAGGAATGGGCCAAAATTCACCCAATTTATTGTGGGAAGCTTGTGGAAGCCTACCTGAAATGTTTGACCAAAGTTAAACAATTGAAAGGCAATGCTACTAAATACTAATTGAGTGTATGTAAACTTCTGACCCACTGGGAATGTGATGAAAGAAATAAAAGTTGAAATAAGTCATTCTCTCGACTATTATTCTGACATTTCACATTCATAAAATAAAGTGGTGATCCTAACTGACCTAAGACAGGGAATTTCTACTAGGATTAAAAGTCAGGAATTGTGCGAAACTGAGTTTAAATGGTCCTTCTGTAGCTCAGTTGGTAGAGCATGGCGCTTGTAACGCCAGGGTAGTGGGTTCGATCCCCGGGACCACCCATACGTAGAATGTATGCACACATGACTGTAAGTCGCTTTGGATAAAAGCGTCTGCTAAAAGCGTCTGCTAAATGGCATATATTATTATATATTATAAATGTATTTGGCTCAGGGGTATGTAAACTCCCCACTTCAACTGTATATACATGTACACACTATCGTTCAAAAGTTTGGGGAAATGTCCTTGTTTTTGAAAGAATAATTGTTTTTGTCCTTTCATGTAACATTAAATGTATCAGACATAGAGTGTAGACATTGTTATTGTTGTAAATGACTATTGTAGCTGGAAACAGCTGATTTATAATGGAATATCTGCATAGGTGAACAGAGACCCATTATCCACAACCATCACTCCTGTGTTCCAATGGCACGTTGTGTTAGCTAATCCAAGTTTATCATTTTAAAAGGCTAATTGATCATTATAAAACCCTTTTGCAATTATGTTAGCACAGCTGAAAGTTGTTGTTCTGATTTAAGAAGCAATAAAACTGGCCTTCCTTAGTTGAGTATCTGGAGCTTCAGCATTTGTGGGTTCAATTGCAGGCTCAAAATAGCCAGAAACAAAGAACTTTCTTCTGAAACTCAACAGTCTATTCTTGTTCTGAGAAATGAAGGCTATTCCATGCGAGAAATTACCAAGAAACTGAAGATCTCGTACAACGCTTCACAGAACCGCTCTAACCAGAATAGAAAGATGAGTGGGAGGCCCCGGTGCACAACTGAGCAAGAGGACATGTACATTAGAGTGTCTAGTTTGTAAAACAAATGCCTCACAAGTCCTCAACTGGCAGCTTCATTGAAAAGTACCCGCAAATCACCAGTCTCAATGTCAACAGTGAAGAAATGACTCCTGGATGCAGAGTTGCAACGAAAAAGCCATATCTAAGAATGGCAACAAAAAATAAAATATTAAGATGGGCAAAAGAACACAGACACTGGACAGAAGGCCAGCATCCCGGAGTATGTACATATCGGTAGGGATAAAGGCCAGCATCCCAGAGTATGTACATATAGGTAGGGATAAAGGCCAGCATCCCAGAGTATATACATATAGGTAGAGATAAAGGCCAGCATCCCAGAGTATGTACATATAGGTAGGGATAAAGGCCAGCATCCCGAGTATGTACATATAGGTAGGGATAAAGGCCAGCATCCCAGAGTATGTACATATAGGTAGAGATAAAGGCCAGCATCCCAGAGTATGTACATATAGGTAGGGATAAAGGCCAGCATCCCAGAGTATGTACATATAGGTAGGGATAAAGGCCAGCATCCCAGAGTATGTACATATAGGTAGGGATAAAGGCCAGCATCCCAGAGTATGCACATATAGGTAGGGATAAAGGCCAGCATCCCAGAGTATGTACATATAGGTAGGGATAAAGGCCAGCATCCCAGAGTATGTACATATAGGTAGGGATAAAGGCCAGCATCCCAGAGTATGTACATATAGGTAGAGATAAAGGCCAGCATCCCAGAGTATGTACATATAGGTAGAGATAAAGGCCAGCATCCCAGAGTATGTACATATAGGTAGAGATAAAGGCCAGCATCCCAGAGTATGTACATATAGGTAGGGATAAAGGCCAGCATCCCGGGTATGTACATATCGGTAGAGATAAAGGCCAGCATCCCAGAGTATGTACATATAGGTAGGGATAAAGGCCAGCATCCCAGAGTATGTACATATAGGTAGGGATAAAGGCCAGCATCCTGAGTATGTACATATAGGTAGGGATAAAGGCCAGCATCCCAGAGTATGCACATATAGGTAGAGATAAAGGCCAGCATCCCAGAGTATGCACATATAGGTAGGGATAAAGGCCAGCATCCTGGAGTATGTACATATAGGTAGGGATAAAGGCCAGCATCCCAGAGTATGTACATATCGGTAGGGATAAAGGCCAGCATCCCAGAGTATGTACATATAGGTAGGGATAAAGGCCAGCATCCCAGAGTATGTACATATAGGTAGAGATAAAGGCCAGCATCCCAGAGTATGTACATATAGGTAGGGATAAAGGCCAGCATCCCAGAGTATGTACATATAGGTAGAGATAAAGGCCAGCATCCCAGAGTATGTACATATAGGTAGAGATAAAGGCCAGCATCCCAGAGTATGTACATATAGGTAGGGATAAAGGCCAGCATCCCAGAGTATGTACATATAGGTAGGGATAAAGGCCAGCATCCCAGAGTATGTACATATAGGTAGGGATAAAGGCCAGCATCCCAGAGTATGTACATATAGGTAGAGATAAAGGCCAGCATCCCAGAGTATGTACATATAGGTAGGGATAAAGGCCAGCATCCCAGAGTATGTACATATAGGTAGGGATAAAGGCCAGCATCCCAGAGTATGTACATATAGGTAGAGATAAAGGCCAGCATCCCAGAGTATGTACATATAGGTAGGGATAAAGGCCAGCATCCCAGAGTATGTACATATAGGTAGAGATAAAGGCCAGCATCCCAGAGTATGTACATATAGGTAGAGATAAAGGCCAGCATCCCAGAGTATGTACATATCGGTAGGGATAAAGGCCAGCATCCCAGAGTATGCACATATAGGTAGAGATAAAGTGACTAGACAACAGGATATAAAATAAACTGTAGCAGCAGCGTATGTGATGAGTTAAAATCATTAGTGCTAAAAGGATCAAGGCAGGTAGTCCGCTATTGGTTAACTATTTATCTCACTATTTAGCAGTCGTATGGCCTGGTGTTAGAAGCTGTTTATCTCACTATTTAGCAGTCGTATGGCCTGGTGATAGAAGCTGTTTATCTCACTATTTAGCAGTCGTATGGCCTGGTGATAGAAGCTGTTTATCTCACTATTTAGCAGTCGTATGGCCTGGTGATAGAAGCTGTTTATCTCACTATTTAGCAGTCGTATGGCCTGGTGTTAGAAGCTGTTTATCTCACTATTTAGCAGTCGTATGGCCTGGTGATAGAAGCTGTTTATCTCACTATTTAGCAGTCGTATGGCCTGGTGTTAGAAGCTGTTTATCTCACTATTTAGCAGTCGTATGGCCTGGTGTTAGAAGCTGTTTATCTCACTATTTAGCAGTCGTATGGCCTGGTGTTAGAAGCTGTTTATCTCACTA
>NC_068440.1:45397774-45537774 GCF_023373465.1 Oncorhynchus keta | reverse complement strand
TATATACATATAAATACATATACATATAAATACATATACATATTTACATATAAAGTGTTGTAACGATGTACAAATGTTTAAAGTACTAATTAAAATAAATACACATAAATATGGGTTGTATTTATAATGGTGTTTGTTCTTCACTGGTTGCCCTTTTCTTGTGGCAACAGGTCACACATCTTGCTGCTGTGATGTCACACTGTGGTATTTCAAATCAAATCAAATCATATCAAATTGTATTTGTCACATACACATGGTTAGCAGATGTTAATGCGAGTGTAGCGAAGTGCTTGTGCTTCTAGTTCCGACAATGCAGTAATAACCAACAAGTAATCTAACTAACAATTCCAAAACTACTGTCTTATACACAGTGTAAGGGGATAAAGAATATGTACATAAAGATATATGAATGAGTGATGGTACAGAGCAGCATAGGCAAGATACAGTAGATGGTATCGAGTACAGTATATACATATGAGATGAGTATGTAAACAAAGTGGCATAGTTAAAGTGGCTAGTGATACATGTATTACATAAGGATGCAGTAGATGATATAGAGTACAGTATATACGTATACATATGAGATGAATAATGTAGGGTATGTAAACATTATATTAGGTAGCATTGTTTAAAGTGGCTAGTGATATATTTTACATAATTTCCCATCAATTCCCATTATTAAAGTGGCTGGAGTTGAGTCAGTGTGTTGGCAGCAGCCACTCAATGTTAGTGGTGGCTGTTTAACAGTCTGATGGCCTTGAGATAGAAGCTGTTTTTCAGTCTCTCGGTCCCAGCTTTGATGCACCTGTACTGACCTCGCCTTCTGGATGATAGCGGGGTGAACAGGCAGTGGCTCGGGTGGTTGTTGTCCTTGATGATCTTTATGGCCTTCCTGTAACATCGGGTGGTGTAGGTGTCCTGGAGGGCAGGTAGTTTGCCCCCGGTGATGCGTTGTGCAGACCTCACTACCCTCTAGAGAGCCTTACGGTTGTGGGCGGAGCAGTTGCCGTACAAGGCGGTGATACAGCCCGACAGGATGCTCTCGATTGTGCATCTGTAGATGTTTGTGAGTGCTTTTGGTGACAAGCCTAATTTCAGCCTCCTGAGGTTGAAGAGGCGCTGCTGCGCCTTCTTCACGATGCTGTCTGTGTGAGTGGACCAATTCAGTTTGTCTGTGATGTGTATGCCGAGGAACTGAAAACTTACTACCCTCTCCACTACTGTTCCATCGATGTGGATAGAGGGGTGTACCCTCTGCTGTTTCCTGAAGTCCACAATCATCTCCTTAGTTTTGTTGACGATGAGTGTGAGGTTATTTTCCTGACACCACACTCCGAGGACCTTCACCTCCTCCCTGTAGGCCGTCTCGTCGTTGTTGGTAATCAAGACTACCACTGTTGTGTCGTCCGCAAACTTGATGACTGAGTTGGAGGCGTGCGTGGCCACGCAGTCATGGGTGAACAGGGAGTACAGGAGAGGGCTCAGAACGCACCCTTGTGGGGCCCCAGTGTTGAGGATCAGCGGGGTGGAGATGTTGTTGCCTTCCCTCACCACCTGGGGGCGGCCAGTCAGGAAGTCCAGTACCCAGTTGCACAGGGCGGGGTCGAGACCCAAGGTCTCGAGCTTGATGACGAGCTTGGAGGGTACTATGGTGTTGAATGCCGAGCTGTAGTCGATGAACAGCATTCTCACATAGGTATTCCTCTTGTCCAGATGGGTTAGGGCAGTGTGCAGTGTGGTTGAGATTGCATCGTCTGTGGACCTATTTGGGCGGTAAGCAAATTGGAGTGGGTCTAGGGTGTCAGGTAGGGTGGAGGTGATATGGTCCTTGACTAGTCTCTCAAAGCACTTCATGATGACGAAAGTGAGTGCTACGGGGCGGTAGTCGTTTAGCTCAGTTACCTTAGCTTTCTTGGGAACAGGAACAATGGTGGCCCTCTTGAAGCATGTGGGAACAGCAGACTGGTATAGGGATTGATTGAATATGTCCGTAAACACACCGGCCAGCTGGTCTGCGGATGCTCTGAGGGCGCGGCTGGGGATGCCGTTTGGGCCTGCAGCCTTGCGAGGGTTAACACGTTTAAATGTTTTACTCACCTCGGCTGCAGTGAAGGAGAGTCCGCATGTTTTTGTTGCAGGCCGTGTCAGTGGCACTGACTCAAAGCGGGCAAAAAAGTTATTTAGTCTGCTTGGGAGCAAGACATCCTGGTCCGTGACTGGGCTGGTTTTCTTCTTGTAGTCCGTGATTGACTGTAGACCCTGCCACATACCTCTTGTGTCTGAGCCGTTGAATTGAGATTCTACTTTGTCTCTATACTGACGCTTAACATTTACATTACATTTAAGTCATTTAGCAGACGCTCTTATCCAGAGCGACTTACAAATTGGTGCATACACCTTATGACAACCAGTGGAACAGCCACTTGCATCTAGATCTTGTTGGGGGGAGAGAAGGGGGGTGAGAAGGATTACTTACCCTTACTTACCCTATCCTAGGTATTCCTTGAAGAGGTGGGGTTTCAGGTGTCTCCGGAAGGTGGTGATTGACTCCGCTGTCCTGGCGTCGTGAGGGAGTTTGTTCCACCATTGGGGGGCCAGAGCAGCGAACAGTTTTGACTGGGCTGAGCGGGAACTGTACTTCCTCAGTGGTAGGTAGGCGAGCAGGCCAGAGGTGGATGAACGCAGTGCCCTTGTTTGGGTGTAGGGCCTGATCAGAGCCTGGAGGTACTGAGGTGCCGTTCCCCTCACAGCTCCGTAGGCGAGCACCATGGTCTTGTAGCGGATGCGAGCTTCAACTGGAAGCCAGTGGAGAGAGCGGAGGAGCGGGGTGACGTGAGAGAACTTGGGAAGGTTGAACACCAGACGGGCTGCGGCGTTCTGGATGAGTTGTAGGGGTTTAATGGCACACTTGTTTGATAGCCTTGCAGAGGGAATAGCTGCACTGTCTGTATTCGGTCATGTTACCAGTCACCTTGCCCTGATTAAAAGCAGTGGTTCGCGCTTTCAGTTTCACGCGAATGCTGCCATCAATCCACATTTTCTGGTTAGGGAATGTTTTTAATCGTTGCTATGGGAACGACATCTTCAACGCACGTTCTAATGAACTCGCACACCGAATCAGCGTATTCGTCAATGTTGTTGTCTGACGCAATACGAAACATATCCCAGTCCACGTGATGGAAGCAGTCTTGGAGTGTGGAGTCAGCTTGGTCGGACCAGCGTTGGACAGACCTCAGCGTGGGAGCCTCTTGTTTTAGTTTCTGTCTGTAGGCAATACAAAATAAAAGTAACAAATAATTAAAGAGTAGCATTAAAATAACAATAGCCAGGCGGGGGTACCGGCACAGAGTCAATGTGGAGGCTATATACAGGGGGTACCAGTACAGAGTCAACGTGGAGACTATATACAGGGGGTACCAGTACAGAGTCAATGTGGAGGCTATATACAGGGGGTACCAGTACAGAGTCAATGTGGAGGCTATATACAGGGGGTACCGGTACAGAGTCAATGTGGAGGCTATATACAGGGGGTACCGGTACAGAGTAAATGTGAAGGCTATATACAGGGGGTACCGGTACAGAGTCAATGTGGAGGCTATATACAGGGGGTACCGGTACAGAGTCAATGTGAAGGCTATATACAGGGGTACCGGTACAGAGTAAATGTGGAGGCTATATACAGGGGTACCAATAGCGTCCCACCTGGCCAACATCCAGTGTCTCTTCTCCTTTAACCTCTCTAGTGTCCCACCTGGCCAACATCCAGTGTCTCTTCTCCTTTAACCTCTCTAGCGTCCCACCTGGCCAACATCCCGTGAGATTGCAGAGCGCCAAATTCAAATACAGAAATACTCATAAAAATTCAGAAAAGATACAACTATTAAACAGGTTTAAAGATTAACTTCAAAAATGCTTTACGGCAAAAGCTAGGATACAATTATTTGAGAACAGCACCCAGTAGACAAATCATTACAAACAGTAACCAGACAAGTAGAAGAGTTACACTAGTCAGAAATAGAGATAATATTAATCACTTACCTTTGATGATCTCCATATGGTGGTACTCAGAAGACATTCATTTATTCAATAAATGTTCCCTTTGTTCGATAAAGTCTCTCTTTATATCCAACAACCTCCGCTTGCTTGTGTGTTTTCTTCAGTAATCCACAGGCTCAAACGCAGTCACAACAGGCAGACAAAAAAATCCTAATTGTATCCGTAAAGTTCATAGAAACATGTCAAGCTGGGGCGGCACACTAGGTAGGCTAATGGTTAGACCAGGTAGTCTAGTGGTTAGAGGCAGGTAGGCTAGTGGTTAGAGGCAGGTAGTCTAGCGGTTAGAGGCAGTTAGTCTGGTGGTTAGAGCAGGTAGCCTAGTGGTTAGAGGCAGGTAGGCTAGTGGTTAGAGCAGGTAGTCTAGCGGTTAGAGGCAGGTAGGCTAGTGGTTAGAGTGTTGGACTAGTAACTGAAAGGTTGCAAGTTCAAATCCCCAAGCTGACAAGGTACAAATCTGTTGTTCTGCCCCTGAACAGGCAGTTAACCCACTGTTCCTAGGCCGTCATTGAAAATAAGAATTTGTTCTTAACTGACTTGCCTAGTTAAATAAAGGTAAAATAAAATAAAAACTATGTATATATTAAACCCTCAGGTTGCCTAAGTAATTGATAATATTTCAACCGGACAATAATGTTGTCAATATAAAAGGTACACAAGAAAGGCACTCTCTCGGGTTGCGACCGTGAAAAAGCTCTGTGACACGTTAGGGTCCACTTCATTCAGACTGCTCTTACTCCCTCATTTATCAGAATACAAGCCTGAAACAATTTCTAAAGACTGTTGACATCTAGTGGAAGGCATAGGAACTGCAATTTGAGTCCTAAATCAATGGATACTGTGATGGCATTGAATAGAAAACTACAACAAAAAACTACTTCCTGAATGGATTTTTCTCAGGTTTTCGCCAAATCAGTTCACAGACACTATTGTAACAGTTTTGGAAACTTTAGAATGTTTTCTATCCAAATATCCTAATTATATGCATATCCAATCTTCTGGGCCCGAGTAGAAGGCACTTAGATATTGATAGATAGATAATAAACAGAAAGTAGCTGTGTAAAAGTAGCCCATTGATTAGCTGTTCAGGAGTCTTATGGTTTGGGGGTAGAAGCTGTTTAGAAGCCTCTTGGACCTAGACTTGGCTCTCCGGTACCGCTTGCCATGTGGAAGCAGAGAGAACAGTCTATGACTGATTGGCAGGAGTCTTTGACAATGTTTAGGGCCTTCCTCTGACGCCGCCTGGTATAGAGGTCCTGGATGGCAGGGAGCTTGATGTACTGGGCCGTACCCACTACCCTCTACCCTCTGTGTGTGTGTGTATCTGTGTGTGTTTGTGTGTATCGGTGTGTGTTTATCATTGTGTGTGTGTGTGTACCGGTGTGTGTGTATTACACGTGTGGTAACCTCTCTCTCTCTCTCTCGCTCTCCTCCCAGCTCTACTCAGTTATACCTGTGGTAACCTCTCTCTCTCCTCCCAGCTCCCAGCTCTACCCAGTTATACCTGTGGTAACCTCTCTCTCTCTCTCTCCTCACAGCTCTACTCAGTTATACCTGTGGTAACCTCTCTCTCTCTCTCTCTCTCTCTCTCTCTCTCTCTCTCTCCCTCCCAGCTCTACTCAGTTATACCTGTGGTAACCTCTCTCTCTCCTCCCAGCTCTACCTAGTTAGACCTGTGGTAACCTCTCTCTCTCTCCCTCTCTCTCTCTCCTCCCAGCTCTACTCAGTTATACCTGTGGTAACCTCTCTCTCTCTCTCTCTCTCTCTCTCTCTCTCTCTCCCTCTCTCTCTCTCCTCCCAGCTCTACCCAGTTATACCTGTGGTAACCTCTCTCTCTCTCTCTCTCTCTCTCTCTCTCTCTCTCTCTCTCTCTCTCTCTCTCTCTCTCTCTCTCCCTCTCTCTCTCTCCTCCCAGCTCTACCCAGTTATACCTGTGGTAACCTCTCTCTCTCTCTCTCTCTCTCTCTCTCTCTCTCTCTCTCTCTCTCTCTCTCTCTCTCTCTCTCTCTCTCTCTCTCTCTCTCTCTCTCTCTCTCTCTCTCTCTCTCTCTCTCTCTCCTCCCAGCTCTACCTAGTTAGACCTGTGGTAACCTCTCTCTCTCTCCCTCTCTCTCTCTCCTCCCAGCTCTACCTAGTTATACCTGTGGTAACCCAGGCCAGCTGGTCAACGGTCTTCAACAGGGCTCAACCTTTAACATTGGAGAGAAGATCAGGTACAGCTGCAGCCCCGGCTACGTGTTGGAGGGTCACACCACGCTGTCCTGTCTGGCTACGTCTGCTGGGACTGCAGCATGGGACTTCCCCCTGCCCTACTGCAGAGGTAGGATACCCACACACACACACCGATAGACACACCGATACACACACACACCAATACACGCATACACGCCCACACAGCTACACACACACACAAACCGATACACACATACGCACACACACCGATACACGCATACACACACACACCAATACACGCATACACGCCCACACAGCTACACACACACACAAACCGATACACACATACGCACACACACCGATACACACATACACGCCCACACAGCTACACACACACACACCGATACACACACACACCGATCCACACACACCGATACACACATACACACCCACACAGCTACACACACACACACACCAATACACACACACACACCGATACACACACACACACCGATACACGCACACACCGATACACACACACACACCCACACAGCTACACACACACACACACCGATACACACACACACACCGATACACACACACACACCGATACACACACACCGATACACACATACACACCCACACAGCTACACACACACACAAACCGATACACACATACACACACACACCCATACACACACACACCGATACACACACGCACACACACACACACCCAACAATACAAATATACACAGAAGCACAGACGCATACACACACATGCAACAGTACACACACACACACACACACACACACACACACACACACACACACACACACACACACACACACACACACACACACACACACACACACACACACACACACACACACACACAACGTAGTTGGTGGTGTAGTGACATACTGGTCAGGGGTGTTTTTCTGATGTCTTATTTACAACGTCAGGACCCCTGTGGCTTTATAGCTGCCCGATCAACTGCCTGAACCATTTTCCCTTCACTCTGATGTAGGACCCCCACAGCGATGACACCTGCCATGGTCTCGTCAGCAGCAACATTACAACAAGACACAGACAGACACACAGACACACAGACACACAGACACACACACACACACACACACACACACACACACACACACACACACGCACATACACCGATACACACACGGACACAGAGACACACACACACACACACACACACACACACACACACACACACACACACACACACACACACACACACACACACACACACACACACACACACACACACGCACACACACCCTGTCTCTGTCAGTGCAGTACCTGTGGTTTGTGTCAGTGTGCATGTTGACCAGAGCGCTGTGACACAGAGACATCTGTGACCAGGCCGGGACTCAGGAAGCAAACATGGTGTGTGTGTGTGTGTGTGTGTGTGTGTGTGTGTGTGTGTGTGTGTGTGTGTGTGTGTGTGTGTGTGTGTGTGTGTGTGTGTGTGCGTGTGCGTGTGTGCATGCGTACGTGCGTGTGTGTGGGTTAGAGAGAGAGAGACATCACACACGGATGGGCACAAAGAGACACAACAGGTTCTCTCTTCACCTCCATCCTTCCATCCCTCCATCCTTCCATCCCTCCATCCTTCCATCCCTCCATCCCTCCATCCTTCCATCCTTCCATCCTTCCATCCTTCCATCCCTCCATCCTTCCATCCTTCCATCCTCCATCCTTCCATCCCTTCATCCCTCCATCCCTCCATCCTTCCAGCCCTCCATCCCTCCATCATTCCATCATTCCATCCTTCCATCCTTCCATCCCTCCATCCTTCCATCCTTCCATCCCTTCATCCTTCCATCCCTCCATCCTTCCATCCCTCCATCCTTCCATCCTTCCATCCTTCCATCCTTCCATCCCTCCATCCTTCCATCCTTCCATCCTTCCATCCTTCCATCCTTCCATCCCTTCATCCTTCCATCCCTCCATCCTTCCATCCCTCCATCCTTCCATCCTTCCATCCCTCCATCCTTCCATCCCTCCATCCTTCCATCCTTCCATCCTTCCATCCCTTCATCCTTCCATCCCTTCATCCCTCCATCCTTCCTTCCTTCCATCCTTCCATCCTTCCATCCTTCCATCCCTCCATCCTTCCATCCCTCCATCCCTCCATCCCTCCATCCTTCCATCCTTCCATCCCTCCATCCTTCCATCCTTCCATCCTTCCATCCCTCCATCCCTCCATCCTTCCATCCTTCCATCCCTCCATCCTTCCATCCCTCCATCCCTCCATCCTTCCATCCCTCCATCCTTCCATCCTTCCATCCCTCCATCCCTCCATCCCTCCATCCTTCCATCCTTCCATCCTTCCATCCTTCCATCCTTCCATCCTTCCATCCCTCCATCCTTCCATCCCTCCATCCTTCCATCCTTCCATCCCTCCATCCTTCCATCCCTCCATCCCTCCATCCTTCCATCCTTCCATCATTCCATCCTTCCATCCCTCCATCCTTCCATCCCTCCATCCCTCCATCCTTCCATCCCTTCATCCCTCCATCCTTCCATCCTTCCATCCTTACATCCTTCCATCCTTCCATCCCTTCATCCCTCCATCATTCCATCCCTCCATCCTTCCATCCTTCCATCCTTCCATCCCCCATCCTTCCATCCTTCCATCCTTCCATCCTTCCATCCCTTCATCCCTCCATCCTTCCATCCCTCCATCCTTACATCCCTCCTTCCTTCCATCCTTCCATCCTTCCATCCTTCCATCCCTCCTTCCTTCCATCCTTCCATCCTTCCATCCTTCCATCCTTCCATCCTTCCATCCCCCATCCTTCCATCCCTCCATCCTTCCATCCCTCCATCCCTCCATCCTTCCATCCCTCCTTCCTTCCATCCTTCCATCCTTCCATCCTTCCATCCTTCCATCCTTCCATCCCCCATCCTTCCATCCCTCCATCCTTCCATCCCTCCATCCCTCCATCCTTCCATCCCTCCTTCCTTCCATCCTTCCATCCCTCCTTCCTTCCATCCTTCCATCCTTCCATCCTTCCATCCTTCCATCCCTCCATCCTTCCATCCTTCCATCCCCCATCCTTCCATCCTTCCATCCCTCCATCCTTCCATCCCTCCATCCCTCCATCCTTCCATCCCTCCATCCTTCCATCCTTCCATCCTTCCATCCCTCCATCCTTCCATCCCTCCATCCTTCCATCCTTCCATCCTTCCATCCCTCCATCCTTCCATCCCTCCATCCTTCCATCCCTCCATCCTTCCATCCTTCCATCCTTCCATCCTTCCATCCCTCCATCCTTCCATCCTTCCATCCTTCCATCCTTCCATCCTTCCATCCCTCCATCCTTCCATCCTTCCATCCTTCCATCCCTCCATCCTTCCATCCCTCATCCTTCCATCCTTCCATCCTTCCATCCCTCCATCCTTCCATCCCTTCATCCTTCCATCCCTCATCCTTCCATCCCTCATCCTTCCATCCTTCCATCCCTCCATCCCTCCATCCTTCCATCCTTCCATCCCTCCATCCTTCCATCCTTCCATCCCTCCATCCTTCCATCCTTCCATCCTTCCATCCCTCATCCTTCCATCCCTCATCCTTCCATCCTTCCATCCCTCCATCCCTCCATCCTTCCATCCCTCCTTCCTTCCATCCCTCCATCCCTCCATCCTTCCATCCTTCCATCCTTCCATCCCTCCATCCCTCCATCCTTCCATCCTTCCATCCTTCCATCCTTCCATCCCTTCATCCCTCCATCCTTCCATCCCTTCATCCCTCCATCCCTCCATCCTTCCATCCCTCCATCCTTCCATCCTTCCATCATTCCATCCTTCCATCCCTTCATCCCTCCATCCTTCCATCCCTTCATCCCTCCATCCTTCCATCCCTTCATCCCTCCATCCTTCCATCCTTCCATCATTCCATCCTTCCATCCTTCCATCCTTCCATCCCTCCATCCTTCCATCCTTCCATCCTTCCATCCCTCCATCCTTCCATCCTTCCATCCTTACATCCTTCCATCCCTCCTTCCTTCCATCCTTCCATCCTTCCATCCCTTCATCCCTCCATCCTTCCATCCTTCCATCCCTCCATCCTTCCATCCTTCCATCCCTTCATCCCTCCATCCCTCCATCCTTCCATCCTTCCATCCCTTCATCCCTCCATCCTTCCATCCTTCCATCCTTACATCCTTCCATCATTCCATCCCTCCATCCTTCCATCCTTCCATCCTTCCATCCCCCATCCTTCCATCCTTCCATCCTTCCATCCTTCCATCCCTTCATCCCTCCATCCTTCCATCCTTCCATCCTTCCATCCCTTCATCCCTCCATCCTTCCATCCCTCCATCCTTCCATCCCTCCTTCCTTCCATCCTTCCATCCTTCCATACCTTAAGGGAAGAATTCGGCAGTACCTGTATGGTTAGTGAGAAAGTCCATATTGCAAATGTACGGTCCCTTACTAGACGTCCGAAATCGTTTGTAAAATTCGCGGACGGCGTCGGGCCGAGCGGCAGGGCCGGACCTACCAGGAAGTCATCAAATGAACGTTGTCGGACATTCGGTTTCCGTTTACAAAAATAATAAGATTTATGTCATTTTTCCCATGTCCCGAAATTCCCACAAGAGGGCATAAGCAATCATATGGCTATTGCTACAAAACATCACGATTCACGACGGGGCCTTATCTGGAAAACTGAAAATATTTAGAAGCCGAAACTCGGTGAGCGTAGGGGCGGCATAATGGGCAGTTGGCCCCGAACAAGATGGCGTCTAGGCCTCAACGGTTTTTGAGTTATGGCCATTTATCTGGGATTAAAGGTCCAAAATGAAAATAGAGAAATTATTTTTCCACTTCACGTCAAAGTCAAGGAGCCTCCGGTGTCAATAAAAAAAGAACCAGCCATTTATCTATCGTCATTTAAGAGAAATCGTACAACGACACCTTGGTGATGTTCACGGATAGGTGTTTTTTTTTTTTCAACGGTTACAGATCCAGTTGCAGGTTGTTCTTACGAATCTTTTTAAAGTGTGCTGTGGAGCTCTGCGAGATTTCTGTGATTTTCTATGATTTTCTGAAATAACACACACTCACTAAACCCTCCGTAAATAACTCAGTTCTTAACGTAAAGACTTAAAACTCGGGATTCTGTAAAGGCATACCCCAATCATGATATGAGTTTATTTATAGCTTCCTGTGCCAACCGGAAGTGCCTTTAATGGTCTCACAGTGGCAGTTTCCATGGGTTAAAAAGGTCAGATCTTTTCAAAACTTCATATGTGTGACTAGGTAACCCTCGTGAACTGTAAATCAGTCATTTCTCCCAACAGATGTCAAAGAAAATCTCTCACACGCACACACAGCAAGGATGGAGTGAAAAGTGCGGTTCTCAAAGACACAGAGAGCAGGCAATGGCATAAACATAATAATCTCTAGGCCGTGCCGAGTTCAACGAGATATCCCGCTTGACCGTAGCTCGCTCGGTCTAAGCGCAGCGACCATTAGAAAATTAGGCCCAAAATGAAGCCTGCCCCACAACGTCATTTGCTTTTGGGTGACAGTGAGAGAACCGTTAGGGTGAGAAGCACAATTCGACCTCAGGTACGTTCCTAAGGTCCTTCCGATCCGTGCAAGCCTAACGTTGACCGTGTGGCATTAACCCTTAATAGTTAAAAGAAGGTGTTTACTTCAAATAGTTTGCATTGACTTCTCTCCCCATAGGAATACATTGCCTGCACCCCTAAATTCAACCTGAAGTCTATATGGGTTATGAATGCCGTATGAACCTGTCTTTGATAACAGTCCATCAGGCCAGTATGAGGTCTACCTGTGTTGATTCTAGGCTTCCTGGACCAACCGGAAGTGGTTAAAATCACCCTAAAAGTGTTTTTCCATTACCTGCCTGCAGTTTGATAGACATAGTGCATTCAACCCTGTGTAAATCAGTCAATTCTTAACGTAAGGACTTAAAACTCAGGATTCTGTAAAAGCATAGCCCAGTGAGTATATGTGTTGACTTATAGCTTCCTGTGACAACCGGAAGTGCCTTAATTGGTGTCTCAGGGGCTGTTTCGAGGGGTTAAAAAAGTCAGATCTGTCCAAAACTTCATATGTGTGATTAGGCAACCCCATGAACTGTAAATCAGTCATTTTTCCCATAAAATTTCAAAGGAAAACTAAATCACACAGACACACAACTTGGAAGGAGGGACGTATTGGGGGTTGTAGAGACAGACAGTGCCTCCAATAGTTAGCTTTGTTCGAGCTAAAAAGAACCGTCAGACCTAGAGTTCCGAAACTTTAGAAACCTGTTCTAGACCTCGGGTCGATAGTGCGTGGTGAGTTAGGTGGCTCTAGAAGGTTCTCGGACCGAGAAATAGCCTCGTACATTTGCAATGATTTCAATTCATTTTGACCATTACGAAAATGGCGACATTTAGAAAAGTCTCAGAGACACAAGACTAGGTGCATTGGAACCGGCTCGGCCCATAGAGACGGACCCCAACGTTTCGGTCCGATAGCTCATTCAAGGACCCCATAGCAAGGCATGGAAAAAAGTGGATTTTCAGCACCAATTAGGGTTTTACTCGGGCACCGAAGGACCTATCGAGCCGAAACTCGGGATTCGGGGTCGCCTCACATAGGCCTTCACATAATGTCTGACCTGGACCCGCAGCTAGAACGTAACTATGTGTTTTACGTTTTTATTATGTTTTAAACTAAAGGCGCTGTGAATTATGGGCCTGCTCTGACATATATGATAGTTGGCTTCTAAATGAGTTGGAAAAAGTGGGTTTGGTGTCAATTGGTATCAGTTTGGTGTCAAAATGACATCTAATTGACTGATGGACACTGACTTGCTAGTTGACTTTTGTACATTAGCAATATGTTTAAACGGAGAGGGACCATCACCAAAAGTGACATTCTGAAATCAACCCTAACGAGCCATGGAGATGAACCAGAATCACTGCCCAGCTATCCCGAGTTCATCGGGCCAGTCAATTTCACATTCCTGCAGGATTTTATAGCATGACAAATTCGTGATGGTACCTGCCCATTGAACCATATTGCAAATGCACAGTGACTTTGCAAAAGTGAGAAAACATAAACAAATGGACATGATGAAATCAACACAACGAGTGATGGAAATGTACAACTATCACTGCTCAGCCATCCTGTGTTCATCAGACCAGTCAATTTTGCATTTTTGAGCATGTCAAATTTCATATGGTAAATGCACATTGAAACATATTGCAAATGCGCGCGCACTTGCAATATGATTCTATAGTGTAAAAACATCACCTAATGGACATGATGAAATCAACACAACGAGTGATGGAAATGTACAACTATCACTGCTCGGCCATCCTGTGTCCATCAGACCAGTCAATTTTGCATTTTTGAGCATGTCAAATTTCATATGGTAAATGCACATTGAAACATATTGCAAATGCGCGCGCACTTGCAATATGATTCTATAGTGTAAAAACATCACCTAATGGACATGATGAAATCAACACAACGAGTGATGGAAATGTACAACTATCACTGCCCGGCCATCCTGTGTTCCCATAGCGAGCATTAATATCAGAATGACCGTAAATGCATTTACAACCATATTTTTATTTTTGGGTTACCAGTTGCACAACAATGCACGTGCACTTGCAATATGATTCTATAGTGAAAAACATCACCTAATGGACATGATGAAATCAACACAACGAGTGATGGAAATGTACAACTATCACTGCTCGGCCATCCTGTGTCCATCAGACCAGTCAATTTTGCATTTTTGAGCATGTCAAATTTCATATGGTAAATGCACATTGAAACATATTGCAAATGCGCGCGCACTTGCAATATGATTCTATAGTGTAAAAACATCACCTAATGGACATGATGAAATCAACACAACGAGTGATGGAAATGTACAACTATCACTGCCCGGCCATCCTGTGTTCCCATAGCGAGCATTAATATCAGAATGACCGGTAAATGCATTTACAACCGTATTTTTATTTTTGGGTTACCAGTTGCACAACAATGCACGTGCATTTGCAATATGATTCTATAGTGAAAAACATCACCTAATGGACATGATGAAATCAACACAACGAGTGATGGAAATGTACAACTATCACTGCTCGGCCATCCTGTGTCCATCAGACCAGTCAATTTTGCATTTTTGAGCATGTCAAATTTCATATGGTAAATGCACATTGAAACATATTGCAAATGCGCGCGCACTTGCAATATGATTCTATAGTGTAAAAACATCACCTAATGGACATGATGAAATCAACACAACGAGTGATGGAAAGGAACAACTATCACTGCCCGGCCATCCTGTGTTCCCATAGCGAGCATTAATATCAGAATGACCGGTAAATGCATTTACAACCATATTTTTATTTTTGGGTTACCAGTTGCACAACAATGCACGTGCATTTGCAATATGATTCTATAGTGAAAAAACATCACCTAATGGACATGATGAAATCAACACAACGAGTGATGGAAATGTACAACTATCACTGCTCGGCCATCCTGTGTCCATCAGACCAGTCAATTTTGCATTTTTGAGCATGTCAAATTTCATATGGTAAATGCACATTGAAACATATTGCAAATGCGCGCGCACTTGCAATATGATTCTATAGTGTAAAAACATCACCTAATGGACATGATGAAATCAACACAACGAGTGATGGAAAGGAACAACTATCACTGCCCGGCCATCCTGTGTTCCCATAGCGAGCATTAATATCAGAATGACCGGTAAATGCATTTACAACCGTATTTTTATTTTTGGGTTACCAGTTGCACAACAATGCACGTGCATTTGCAATATGATTCTATAGTGAAAAAACATCACCTAATGGACATGATGAAATCAACACAACGAGTGATGGAAATGTACAACTATCACTGCTCGGCCATCCTGTGTCCATCAGACCAGTCAATTTTGCATTTTTGAGCATGTCAAATTTCATATGGTAAATGCACATTGAAACATATTGCAAATGCGCGCGCACTTGCAATATGATTCTATAGTGTAAAAACATCACCTAATGGACATGATGAAATCAACACAACGAGTGATGGAAAGGAACAACTATCACTGCCCGGCCATCCTGTGTTCCCATAGCGGGCATTAATATCAGAATGACCGGTAAATGCATTCACAACCATATTTTCATTTTTGGGTTACCAGGTGCCTATTTTCAATCACCAGTTGCACAACATGCGTATCCATCAGAATATTTTAAACAGTCCATAAAGCACTCAGGACTGCCCCCATAGATAGAGGGCCGTAGTAGGGTACTCCCATAGCGGGCATGGATAATAGGAGTCCCGGTAAATGCATTTACAACCATATTTTAATTTTTGGGTTACCAGTTGCACAACAATGCACGTGCATTTGCAATATGATTCTATAGTGAAAAAACATCACCTAATGGACATGATGAAATCAACACAACAAGTGATGGAAATGTACAACTATCACTGCTCGGCCATCCTGTGTTCATCAGACCAGTCAATTTCACATTCCTGCAGGATTTTTATAGCATGACAAATTCGTGATGGTACCTGCCCATTGAACCATATTGCAAATGCACAGTGACTTTGCAAAAGTGAGAAAACATAAACAAATGGACATGATGAAATCAACACAACAGGTGATGGAAATGTACAACTATCACTGCTCAGCCATCCTGTGTTCATCAGACCAGTCAATTTTGCATTTTTGAGCATGTCAAATTTCATATGGTAAATGCACATTGAAACATATTGCAAATGCGCGTGCACTTGCAATATGATTCTATAGTGAAAAAACATCACCTAATGGACATGATGAAATCAACACAACGAGTGATGGAAATGTACAACTATCACTGCTCGGCCATCCTGTGTCCATCAGACCAGTCAATTTTGCATTTTTGAGCATGTCAAATTTCATATGGTAAATGCACATTGAAACATATTGCAAATGCGCGCGCACTTGCAATATGATTCTATAGTGTAAAAACATCACCTAATGGACATGATGAAATCAACACAACGAGTGATGGAAATGTACAACTATCACTGCCCGGCCATCCTGTGTTCCCATAGCGAGCATTAATATCAGAATGACCGGTAAATGCATTTACAACCATATTTTTATTTTTGGGTTACCAGTTGCACAACAATGCACGTGCATTTGCAATATGATTCTATAGTGTAAAAACATCACCTAACGGAGATGATGAAATCAACACAACGAGTGATGGAAATGTACAACTATCACTGCTCGGCCATCCTGTGTTCATCAGACCAGTCAATTTTGCATTTTTGAGCAAGGTCAAATTTCATATGGTAAATGCACATTGAAACATATTGCAAATGCACGTGCACTTGCAATATGATTATATAGTGAAAAACATCACAAAATGGACATGATGAAGTCAACACAACGAGTGATGGAAAGGAACAACTATCACTGCCCGGCCATCCCGAGTTCATCAGGCCAGTCAATTTTGCATTTCTGCAGGATTTTTGAGCATGTCAAATTTCTTACGTCATTTGGCCCACAAAAAATCCTTATGCACAATTTAAAAAAATATATAAAAAAATATGATAATAAAATTGGACAAAAGTATATTCATACAGTTCTTACACATGTGTAATTGACAAAAAAATTGAAAGAATTTCAAAAACGGTCCAGAAAGCACTTTTTAAGGGTGTGTGAAGTTTTTACAAAATTTTGACATTTTTGACTTTTGACTTTTGACTTCCTATGAAATCATATTGGAATTGGACAAAACATATTCCTTATGCGCATGTAAAAAAAAAAAAAAAAATTATGATAATAAAATTGGACAAAAGTATATTCATACAGTTCTTACACATGTGTAATTGACAAAAAATCGAAAGAATTTCGAAAAACGGTCCAGAAAGCACTTTTTTATGGGTGTGTGAAGTTTTTTACAAAATTTTGACATTTTTGACTTTTGACTTTTGACTTCCTATGAAATCATATTGGAATTGGACAAAACATATTCCTTATGCGCATATAAAAAAAATTAAAAAAATTATGATAATAAAATTGGACAAAAGTATATTCATACAGTTCTTACACATGTGTAATTGACAAAAAATCGAAAGAATTTCGAAAACGGTCCAGAAAGCACTTTTTTAAGGGGTGATAAGTTTTTGAAAAAAGTTCATTTTTTCAAAATTTTACTTTTGGACATTAATTTGGGTTACATCTCCAATATGAAAAACCCCGGTGGAGCGCATTTGCCCCCTGTTGAATTTTTAAAGTGTTACAACTGGCAATTACCATATGGCATTTGCAATACACTTTGCATGAATCAACGCCGAATTGGGTGGTATTGGCCAATGTGTATATGGTTTGTCCGATGCCAATGACATGCCATTCATTTTTGTCCAATACAGGGGGTATTCCTTACATCCTTCCATCCCTCCTTCCTTCCATCCTTCCATCCTTCCATCCTTCCATCCTTCCATCCCTCCATCCTTCCATCCTTCCATCCTTCCATCCCTCCATCCTTCCATCCCCCATCCTTCCATCCTTCCATCCCTCCATCCTTCCATCCCTCCATCCCTCCATCCTTCCATCCCTCCATCCTTCCATCCCTTCATCCCTCCATCCTTCCATCCCTCCTTCCTTCCATCCTTCCATCCTTCCATCCCTCCTTCCTTCCATCCTTCCATCCTTCCATCCTTCCATCCCTCCATCCTTCCATCCTTCCATCCCTCCATCCTTCCATCCCTCCATCCCTCCATCCCTCCATCCTTCCATCCTTCCATCCCTCCATCCTTCCATCCCTCCATCCTTCCATCCTTCCATCCCTCCATCCTTCCATCCCTCCATCCCTCCATCCTTCCATCCTTCCATCCCTCCATCCCTCCATCCCTCCATCCTTCCATCCTTCCATCCTTCCATCCTTCCATCCCTCCATCCCTCCATCCTTCCATCCTTCCATCCTTCCATCCTTCCATCCCTCCATCCTTCCATCCTTCCATCCCTCCATCCCTCCATCCTTCCATCCCTCCATCCTTCCATCCCTCCATCCTTCCATCCTTCCATCCTTCCATCCCTCCATCCTTCCATCCTTCCATCCTTCCATCCTTCCATCCCTCCATCCCTCCATCCTTCCATCCCTCCATCCCTCCATCCTTCCATCCTTCCATCCCTCCATCCCTCCATCCTTCCATCCTTCCATCCTTCCATCCCTCCATCCTTCCATCCTTCCATCCCTCCATCCTTCCATCCTTCCTTCCCTCCATCCTTACATCCTTCCATCCCTCCATCCTTCCATCCTTCCATCCTTCCATCCTTCCATCCCTCCATCCCTCCATCCTTCCATCATTCCATCCTTCCATCCTTCCATCCTTCCATCCTTCCATCCCTCCATCCCTCCATCCTTCCATCCCTCCATCCCTCCATCCCTCCATCCTTCCATCCTTCCATCCTTCCATCCCTCCATCCTTCCATCCTTCCATCCCTCCATCCCTCCATCCTTCCATCATTCCATCCTTCCATCCTTCCATCCTTCCATCCTTCCATCCCTCCATCCCTCCATCCTTCCATCATTCCATCCCTCCATCCCTCCATCCTTCCATCCCTCCATCCCTCCATCCTTCCATCCTTCCATCCTTCCATCCCTCCATCCTTCCATCCTTCCATCCCTCCATCCCTCCATCCTTCCATCCCTCCATCCCTCCATCCCTCCATCCTTCCATCCCTCCATCCTTCCATCCCTCCATCCCTCCATCCCTCCATCCCTCCATCCTTCCATCCCTCCATCCTTCCATCCCTCCATCCTTCCATCCTTCCATCCCTCCATCCTTCCATCCTTCCATCCTTCCATCCCTCCATCCTTCCATCCTTCCATCCCTTCATCCTTCCATCCCTCCATCCTTCCATCCTTCCATCCCTTCATCCTTCCATCCCTCCATCCTTCCATCCTTCCATCCCTTCATCCTTCCATCCCTCCATCCCTCCATCCCTCCATCCTTCCATTCTTCCATCCTTCCATCCCTCCATCCTTCCAACCTTCCATCCTAATCTCTGTGTGTCCGTCTGGACTTCTTACCTTAACTATCCTTTCCCTCTCTAATCCTCTTTCTCTCTTTATTCCTCTTTCCCTCTCTCTGTTCCTTTTTCCCTCTCTCTGTTCCTCTTTCCCTCTCTATTCCTCTTTCCCTCTCTCTGTTCCTCTTTCCCCCTCTCTATTCCTCTTTCCCTCTCTCTATTCCTCTTTCCCTCTCTCTATTCGTCTTTCCCTCCATATGTTCCTCTTTCCCTCTGTCTGTTCCTATTTCCCTCTCTCCTTCTCAGCTACAGTATCTTTCTTCCCTCTCACTTTACCTCTACCTTTTACCCTCCCTACTGCTTCTATCAGCACCTCCCTCCCTCCCTCCGTCCCACTCTTCTTCTCTCCCTCCCTTAACCGCTCTGTCCCCCCAGCCCATGTTTTGCCCGGCTGAAACAAAGCGTCCGGGCAGCCAGGATATCATAAATATGTCACTTCCTCCTGAGAAATTACACGTTTTAGAAACGGGCAATTTCCACGGCGATTAATTGAGGTCTCTCGCTGCGGCAGCGCCGCATAAAAGCTGGCGAACACGCCTGAATGCTTTCTCATAAACGTATGGCTAATGCTCCTCCAATTACCTAGCCTGTGCATACGTTTGAGAGCACAGCCGTACACCAACAAAAACTAGGCCATTGCTTGGCAGTCAGGACTTTTTGGGATGGTGGGGGGGGTGTATTCTGTTGGATCAGATCATTTCTCATTTAGCAGTTCTCTATCTTTATCTATCAGTGCTCTCCTCTCTCGTCTCTCCTCTCTCCTTTCTCCTCTCTCTTCCATCCTCTCTCCTCTCCTCCATCTTCTCTGCTCTCCACTCTCCTCTGTCCTCTCTCATCTCTCCTATCTCCTCTATCCTCCTTTTTCCTTTCTCCTCTCTCCTCTCTCCTGAGGATAACAGCGGACGATATTGCCACTCCTATTTGCCATATCTTCAGTATAGGCCAACTAGAAAGTTTGTGCCCTCAGGCCTGGAGGGAAGCTGAAGTCATTCTAGTAAAGTCCCCTTTACTGGCTCAAATAGCCGACCAATCAGCCTGTTACCAACCCTTAGTAAACTTCTGGAAAAAATAGTGTTTGACCAGATACAATGCCATTTTACAGTAAACAAACTGACAACAGAACATTAACGCGCTTATAGGAAAGGACAGTAGATATGGGAGTTTATCAAAATTGGATTTGTTTTTTGAATTATTTGTGGGTCTGTGTAATCTGAGGGAAACATTTGTCTCTAATATGGTCATACATTTGGCAGGAGGTTAGGAAGTGCATATCCATTTCCTCCTGATTTTGTGGGCAGTGTGCACATAGCCTATCTTCTCTTGAAAGCCAGGTCTGCCTACGGAGGCATTTCTCAATAGCAAGGCTATATTTACTGAGTCTGTACATAGTCAAAGCTTTCCTTACGTTTGGGTCAGTCACAGTGGTCAGGTATTCTGCCACTGTGTACTCTCTGTTTAGGGCCAAATAGCATTCTAGTTTGCTCTGTTTTTTTGTTAATTCTTTCCAATGTGTCAAGTAATCATCTTTTTTGTTTTCTCATGATTCGGTTGGGTCTAATTGTGTTGCTGTCCTGGGATTCTGTTTGTGTAATGGAGCAGAGTCCCTTTACCAGATGGCAGAAGGGACAATTTATCCAAGTTCACCTCTCTGAGGTTTTGGAAGTTTTGAGAACTACTTGGTTTTTAAAAAATATATATTTTTGCTATTCTTCCAGATTTTGATAATTAGCCAGATTTGTCCTAATTCTGCATTGTACAGAGTCTCACATTTGTTAATTCTCTCTCCTTCTCGTGTCTTCCTCTCTCCTCCCTGTGCATATTTGAGAGGCTGGTGTGTATTGTCCCGTGGTCTGCGCTGCCTCACGGTTTGGTTGTCATGACACCCAGGGAACGAAGACTTTGATGTCGGTCCGTATTAAACATTAAACCGACCGACTTGAACTTTGCACCGTTCAATCTCTCAGATTCTATATTTTTATTTGAACCTTAATAGATAAATGTAGTTTATCTGGTTTATCTGGGGGATGTTGGAGGACCTGAGCCCTAGGACCATGCTTCAGGACTACCTGGCCTGATGACTCCTTGCTGTCCCCAGTCCACCTGATCGTGCTTCGGTTGTCATCTGAGACATTCTCATCAATGATAGGATGACATAAACTCTACAGTGGAAAGTCTACACATCAGAGTTATCGGATTCACATGGAATTGTTGCTCAATTTAACTTCTTGCGTCGAGCCATTCCGGATCCGGGATCGTGAATACAGCCGCAAGCTCATTAGCATAACACAACGTTAACTATTCATGAAAATCGCAAATGAAATGAAATTAATCTATTTGCTCTCAAGCTTAGCCTTTTGTTAACAACACTGTCATCTCAGATTTTCAAAATATGCTTTTGAACCATAGCTAAACAAGCATTTGTGTAACAGTATTGGTAGCCTAGCATAGGATTATGCCTCTATTTCAGCATGCAACATTTTCCACAAAAACCAGAAAATAATTAAAATAAAATCATTTACCTTTGAAGAACTTCAGATGTTTACAATGAGGAGACTCTGTTAGATTGCAAATGTTCCGTTTTTACAAAAAATATTATTTGTGTCGACTAATCGCTCCGTTTTGTTCATCACGTTAGGGTAAGGAAAAAAATATATATATATTAAGTCATTAAAACGCGAACTTTTTTCCAAATTAACTCCATAATATCGACAGAAACATGGCAAACCGATGTTTAGAATCAATCCTCAAGGTGTTTTTCACATATCTATCGACGATAAAATCCATTGTGGCAGTTGACTTTCTCTTCTGAAGAAATGGAACGTGCATGGACCTACAGATTACGCAATAATTTCGAAACAGGACACCGGGCGGGACACCAGGTAAATGTAGTCTCTTATGGTCAATCATCCAATGATATGCCTACAAACACGTCACAATGCTGCAGACACCTCGGGGAATAGACAAAAAGCGCAGGCTCATTCCTGGCGCATTCACAGCCATATAAGGAGACATTGGAACACAGCGCCTTCAGAATCTGGGGCATTTCCTGTATGAAACTTCATCTTGGTTTCGCCTGGAGCATTAGTTCTGGGGCACTCACAGATAATATCTTTGCAGTTTTGGAAACGTCAGAGTTTTGTCTTTCCAAGGCTGTCAATTCCATGCATCGTCGAGCATCTTTTCGTGACAAAATATCTTGTTTAAAACGGGAACGTTTTTTATCCAAAAAATTAAAAGAGCGCCCCCTATCTCGAAGAGGTTAAATGTTTGAATATGAAATTATTCATGATGCGACGAAATGTGATTTTAGCTTCTAAAATGTGACAATTGGGTTTTTATAAGGTTAGGGCTCTGCTCAATCAGTGGCCCGCCCCTGTGAAGGACATGGGCTATAAAACTTTTGAAACACGCCCTCCTCTCCCTTCCTATATAAACCCGTGACGACAATATAACCTCCTGTTCCAAGTACATGAGGTCTGCAGCCTCTGCGTTAAAAGGACTAACATGTCAACTACAGAACTAAGCCAACCTCAGCGCTTGAGCTTTGGTTGCGAATGGTATGAACTTTGAACTCTTATTCACTACAGAAGTGATACCTCCTAGCCGTTGAGTTAGCAACAGCAGCTGCAAACACAGTTTAGGAAGGAACAGACAGAGTATTCCGTCTACCACACAACAACGTTACTACAACGTATCCAATTTACCAGCAGAGACATTTTTCAAAGGACTCGGTTGGGCAACACGGCCTTCCATCTACCACCAACCTACCGAAGCGCAGCTCGGAGTAAATATTTATTGCATTTTCCTTTTCCAAATGGGCGGTAATTTAGAATGCATAAGATACTGTATTTACGATAGCACAGCTTCGCCCTTTGTTCCTCAGTCTTCCCGCTCTTTCACTCAAACCCAGCCCCTTTTCCTTTGTGTAACAAGCTGTCATATCTGTTCCGTCCGCTAGGCGGAACTTTCAGATGAGACTGAATTAAGGTGACGATTAATATTGACTGCTATTGATGTAAAATATTACTCGGTCTTTAAGAGTTTATTCAGAAGATAACAGCTCTATAAATATTATTTTGTGGTGCCCTGACTCTCTCGTTAATAACATTTACATGATTAGCTCAATCAGGTAATATTAATTACAGATAAATAATTTTATAGAATAGCATGTCATATCACTTAATCCGGCATAGCCAAAGACACGACACTGGTCATCTACGAACATTTGAACATCTTGCCCATGTTCTGTTATAATCTCCACCCGACACAGCCAGAAGAGGACTGGCCACCCCTCATAGTCTGGTTCCTCTCTAGGTTTCTTCCTAGGTTTGGGCCTTTCTATGGAGTTTTTCCTAGCCACCATGCTTCTACATCTGAGTGTCGACGGACCTGAGTGAGTTGGGTGCACAATTACGCAGGTACTTTCCTGAAACAGACAACTGGATTCATTATCCCTTTCATGCCCTGCCTCTAGTCCACTTACCGATATCTGAACAAGAGATCCTCATCGAAATTGCAACAAGCAGTTCTGTGAAAATTGAATTAATTCAGAAGCCAGCTTTCTGTATTGGACTGTGGTCAGAGTATCCTGCTTTGGGGAATTGCGATGTTAAGACACCGATGCCCTTTGCAACCACGTACCGACAGTTGAAGTTGGAAGTTTACACCTTAGCCAAATACATTTAAACTCAGTTTTTCACAATTCCTGACATTTAATCCTAGTAAAAATGCCCTGCCATAATGTCACGCCCCTGACCTTAGAGATCCTTTTTATGTCTCTATTTGGTTTGGTCAGGGTGTGAGTTAGGGTGGGTATTCTATGTTCTATTATTTGTATTTCTATGTTTTGGCTGGGTAGGGTTCTCAATCAGTCACACCTTTGACTGTATTTGTCATTGTTTACGGTGTGTTTGTGTGTGTGTGTGTTTTACCAGCTTTACCAGCTTAAAGGCTAACAGCATCTACTCTATTCCCTCTGGAGAGACAGACAGAGCCCAGGGCTACAATTACCAGGACTCCATTTATGTTCTTTAAATTGTCTCCTTATAATAATCTTAAAGGACGGAAGAGAGAGAGAGTTCCCAATGTGAAAATTATTAACACAAAATCTGAATTAATCCCATGTACTCAGTCCCCCGTTGATTTGACTTGCATCAGCCAATCAGGTTTGACTTCCCTGAATTATTCCCCTGAATTATTATATTCTTAAGTCATTATTACCCTGAACACTCTTTCAGAGGGTTTTAACACAGTTCTATTGTGTTGTGGCTTGGAAAGACTGAAATTATAGGGGTCTGAATTCTCTATGTACCCATAAAATGAAATGAAATTATAGGTAATTGGGTCATTATCAATGAAACGTCACAATATGAAACGATTTGACTGCTGGGGGGGCCCCAAAACCTAAAACCATTGACGAAGAATTGTTAAATAAATCTTATAATTGTTTATTTATAATATTATCGTGAAGAGCGGTTTCAGAACTACATATTTCAGATTATTCCACATGTATGTATCTCTTTCATCAGAAACAGCAAGTCAGTGCTTTAAGATTTTTTTTTTTTTTTACCTTTATTTAACCAGGCAAGTCAGTTAAGAACATATTCTTATTTTCAATGACGGCCTGGGAACAGTGGGTTAACTGCCTGTTCAGGGGCAGAACGAGGGGTTTGAACTCGCAACCTTCCGGTTACTAGTCCAACGCTCTAACCACTAGGCTACGCTGCCGCCCCAGATCAGTAAACATAAGTATCAATCAGTAAACATCAGTTGATCGTGTCATTTCAGATACGTGAAGGTAACCTATTCATTTGGCATGTAGATAGATAGCTAGCTGAAGGTAACCTATTCATTTGGCATGTAGATAGATAGCTAGCTGAAGGTAACCTATCCATTTGGCATGTAGATAGATAGCTAGCTGAAGGTAACCTATCCATTTGGCATAAAGATAGCTAGCTAAGCAAAACATGTCATTTAGCTTGCTTCATAAGAAACAGGGCGGCAGCCGTATTGACGTGAGGTGTTATTAGCTTGTCAACTAGCCGTATCAACGTGAGCTGTTATTAGCTTGTCAACTAGCCGTATCAACGTGAACTGTTATTAGCTTGTCAACTAGCTGTATTGACGTGAGCTGTTATTAGCTTGTCAACTAGCCGTATTGACGTGAGCTGTTATTAGCTTGTCAACTAGCCGTATCAACGTGAACTGTTATTAGCTTGTCAACTAGCCATATCTACGTGAGCTATTATTAGCTTGTCAACTAGCCGTATTGACGTGAGCTGTTATTAGCTTGTCAACTAGCCGTATCAACGTGAGCTGTTATTAGCTTGTCAACTAGCCGTATCAACGTGAGCTGTTATTAGCTTGTCAACTAGCCGTATCAACGTGAGCTGTTATTAGCTTGTCAACTAGCCGTATCAACGTGAGCTGTTATTAGCTTGTCAACTAGCCGTATCAACGTGAGGTGTTATTAGCTTGTCAAATCAAATCAAATCAAATCAAATTTATTTATATAGCCCTTCGTACATCAGCTGATATCTCAAAGTGCTGTACAGAAACCCAGCCTAAAACCCCAAACAGCAAACAATGCAGGTGTAAAAGCACAGTGGCTAGGAAAAACTCCCTAGAAAGGCCAAAACCTAGGAAGAAACCTAGAGAGGAACCGGGCTATGTGGGGTGGCCAGTCCTCTTCTGGCTGTGCCGGGTAGAGATTATAACAGAACATGACCAAGATGTTCAAATGTTCATAAATGACCAGCATGGTCGAATAATAATAAGGCAGAACAGTTGAAACTGGAGCAGCAGCACAGTCAGGTGGACTGGGGACAGCAAGGAGCCTTCATGTCAGGTAGTCCTGGGGCACGGTCCTAGGGCTCAGGTCAGTTGAAACTGGAGCAGGAGCATGGCCAGGTGGACTGGGGACAGCAAGGAGTCCTCATGTCAGGTAGTCCTGGGACATGGTCCTAGGGCTCAGGTCCTCCGAGAGAGATAAAGAAAGAGAGAAGGAGAGAATTAGAGAACGCACACTTAGATTCACACAGGACACCGAATAGGACAGGAGAAGTACTCCAGATATAACAAACTGACCCTAGCCCCCGACACATAAACTACTGCAGCATAAATACTGGAGGCTGAGACAGGAGGGGTCAGGAGACACTGTGGCCCCATCCGAGGACACCCCCGGACAGGGCCAAACAGGAAGGATATAACCCCACCCACTTTGCCAAAGCACATCCCCCACACCACTAGAGGGATATCTTCAACCACCAACTTACCATCCTGAGACAAGGCCGAGTATAGCCCACAAAGATCTCCGCCACGGTACAACCCAAGGGGGGCAACCCAGACAGGCCGACCACAACAGTGAATCAACCCACCCAGGTGACGCACCCCCAGGGACGGCACGAGAGAGCCCCAGCAAGCCAGTGACTCAGCCCCGTAATAGGGTTAGAGGCAGAGAATCCCAGTGGAAAGAGGGGAACCGGCCAGGCAGAGACAGCAAGGGCGGTTCGTTGCTCCAGAGCCTTTCCGTTCACCTTCCCACTCCTGGGCCAGACTACACTCAATCATATGACCCACTGAAGAGATGAGTCTTCAGTAAAGACTTAAAGGTTGAGACCGAGTTTGCGTCTCTGACATGGGTAGGCAGACCGTTCCATAAAAATGGAGCTCTATAGGAGAAAGCCCTGCCTCCAGCTGTTTGCTTAGAAATTCTAGGTGTCTGTCTGTCCTGATGAGTTGGAGAGGATTGTCTGTCTGTCCTGATGAGTTGGAGAGAACTGTCTGTCTGTCCTGATGAGTTGGGTAGGGCTGTCTGTCTGTCAACTAGCCGTATTGATGTGAGCTGTTATTAGCTTGTCAACTAGCCATATTGACGTGAGCTGTTATTAGCTTGTCAACTAGCCGTATTGACGTGAGCTGTTATTAGCTTGTCAACTAGCCATATTGACGTGAGCTGTTATTAGCTTGTCAACTAGCCATATCGACGTGAGCTGTAATTAGCTTGTCAACTAGCCATATCGACGTGAGCTGTTATTAACTTGTCAACTAGCCATATCAACGTGAGCTGTTATTAGCTTGTCAACTAGCCATATCTACGTGAGCTGTTATTAGCTTGTCAACGAGCCATATCAACGTGAGCTGTTATTAGCTTATCAACGAGCCATATCTACGTGAGCTGTTATTAGCTTGTCAACTAGCCGTATCAACGTGAGCTGTTATTAGCTTGTCAACTAGCCATATCTACGTGAGCTGTTATTAGCTTGTCAACTAGCCGTATCAACGTGAGCTGTTATTAGCTTGTCAACTAGCCATATCTACGTGAGCTGTTATTAGCTTGTCAACGAGCCGTATTGACGTGAGCTGTTATTAGCTTGTCAACTAGCCATATTGACGTGAGCTGTTATTAGCTTGTCAACGAGCCATATCAACGTGAGCTGTTATTAGCTTGTCAACGAGCCGTATTGACGTGAGCTGTTATTAGCTTGTCAACTAGCCGTATCAACGTGAGCTGTTATTAGCTTGTCAACTAGCCGTATCAACGTGAGCTGTTATTAGCTTGTCAACTAGCCGTATCAACGTGAGGTGTTTTTAGCTTGTCAACTAGCCGTATCAACGTGAGCTGTTATTAGATTGTCAACTAGCCGTATCTACGTGAGCTGTTATTAGCTTGTCAACGAGCCGTATTGACGTGAGCTGTTATTAGCTTGTCAACTAGCCGTATTGACGTGAGCTGTTATTAGCTTGTCAACTAGCCATATCAACGTGAGCTGTTATTGGCTTGTCAACTAGCTGTATTGACGTGAGCTGTTATTAGCTTGTCAACTAGCCGTATCAACGTGAGGTGTTATTAGCTTGTCAACTAGCCGTATTGACGTGAGCTGTTATTAGCTTGTCAACTAGCCATATTGACGTGAGCTGTTATTAGCTTGTCAACTAGCCGTATCAACGTGAACTGTTATTAGCTTGTCAACTAGCCATATCTACGTGAGCTGTTATTAGCTTGTCAACTAGCCGTATTGACGTGAGCTGTTATTAGCTTGTCAACTAGCCGTATCAACGTGAGCTGTTATTAGCTTGTCAACTAGCCGTATCAACGTGAGCTGTTATTAGCTTGTCAACTAGCCATATCAACGTGAGCTGTTATTAGCTTGTCAACTAGCTGTATTGACGTGAGCTGTTATTAGCTTGTCAACTAGCCGTATCAACGTGAGGTGTTATTAGCTTGTCAACTAGCCGTATTGATGTGAGCTGATATTAGCTTGTCAACTAGCCATATTGACGTGAGCTGTTATTAGCTTGTCAACTAGCCATATTGACGTGAGCTGTTATTAGCTTGTCAACTAGCCATATCGACGTGAGCTGTAATTAGCTTGCCAACTAGCCATATCGACGTGAGCTGTTATTAACTTGTCAACTAGCCATATCAACGTGAGCTGTTATTAGCTTGTCAACTAGCCATATCTACGTGAGCTGTTATTAGCTTGTCAACGAGCCATATCAACGTGAGCTGTTATTAGCTTATCAACGAGCCATATCTACGTGAGCTGTTATTAGCTTGTCAACTAGCCGTATCAACGTGAGCTGTTATTAGCTTGTCAACTAGCCATATCTACGTGAGCTGTTATTAGCTTGTCAACTAGCCGTATCAACGTGAGCTGTTATTAGCTTGTCAACTAGCCATATCTACGTGAGCTGTTATTAGCTTGTCAACTAGCCATATCTACGTGAGCTGTTATTAGCTTGTCAACTAGCCATATCTACGTGAGCTGTTATTAGCTTGTCAACTAGCCATATTGACGTGAGCTGTTATTAGCTTGTCAACTAGCCATATCTACGTGAGCTGTTATTAGCTTGTCAACTAGCCATATTGACGTGAGCTGTTATTAGCTTGTCAACTAGCCGTATCAACGTGAGCTGTTATTAGCTTGTCAACTAGCCGTATCAACGTGAGCTGTTATTAGCTTGTCAACTAGCCATATCTACGTGAGCTGTTATTAGCTTGTCAACTAGCCATATTGACGTGAGCTGTTATTAGCTTGTCAACGAGCCATATCAACGTGAGCTGTTATTAGCTTGTCAACGAGCCATATTGACGTGAGCTGTTATTAGCTTGTCAACTAGCCGTATCAACGTGAGCTGTTATTAGCTTGTCAACTAGCCGTATCAACGTGAGCTGTTATTAGCTTGTCAACTAGCCGTATCAACGTGAGGTGTTATTAGCTTGTCAACTAGCCGTATCAACGTGAGCTGTTATTAGCTTGTCAACTAGCCGTATCAACGTGAGCTGTTATTAGCTTGTCAACTAGCCGTATTGACGTGAGCTGTTATTAGCTTGTCAACTAGCCGTATCAACGTGAGCTGTTATTAGCTTGTCAACTAGCCGTATTGACGTGAACTGTTATTAGCTTGTCAACTAGCCGTATCGACGTGAGCTGTTATTAGCTTGTCAACTAGCCGTATCAACGTGAGCTGTTATTAGCTTGTCAACGAGCCATATCAACGTGAGCTGTTATTAGCTTGTCAACTAGCCGTATCTACGTGAACTGTTATTAGCTTGTCAACTAGCCATATCAACGTGAGCTGTTATTAGCTTGTCAACTAGCCGTATCTACGTGAACTGTTATTAGCTTGTCAACAAGCCATATCTACGTGAGCTGTTATTAGCTTGTCAACTAGCCATATCTACGTGAGCTGTTATTAGCTTGTCAACTAGCCATATCAACGTGAGCTGTTATTAGCTTGTCAACTAGCCATATCTACGTGAGCTGTTATTAGCTTGTCAACTAGCCATATCAACGTGAGCTGTTATTAGCTTGTCAACTAGCCATATCTACGTGAGCTGTTATTAGCTTGTCAACTAGCCATATCTACGTGAGCTGTTATTAGCTTGTCAACGAGCCATATCAACGTGAGCTGTTATTAGCTTGTCAACTAGCCATATCTACGTGAGCTGTTATTAGCTTGTCAACTAGCCATATCTACGTGAGCTGTTATTAGCTTGTCAACTAGCCATATCTACGTGAGCTGTTATTAGCTTGTCAACTAGCCGTATTGATGTGAACTGTAATTAGCTTGTCAACTAGCCATATCTACGTGAACTGTTATTAGCTTGTCAACTAGCCATATCAACGTGAACTGTTATTAGCTTGTCAACTAGCCATATCGACGTGAGCTGTTATTAGCTTGTCAACTAGCCATATTGATGTGAACTGTTATTAGCTTGTCAACTAGCCATATTGATGTGAACTGTTATTAGCTTGTCAACTAGCCGTATCTACGTGAGCTGTTATTAGCTTGTCAACTAGCCGTATTGACGTGAGCTGTTATTAGCTTGTCAACTAGCCATATCTACGTGAGCTGTTATTAGCTTGTCAACTAGCCATATCTACGTGAGCTGTTATTAGCTTGTCAACTAGCCATATCTACGTGAGCTGTTATTAGCTTGTCAACTAGCCATATCAACGTGAGCTGTTATTAGCTTGTCAACTAGCCATATCTACGTGAGCTGTTATTAGCTTGTCAACTAGCCATATCAACGTGAGCTGTTATTAGCTTGTCAACTAGCCATATCTACGTGAGCTGTTATTAGCTTGTCAACTAGCCATATCTACGTGAGCTGTTATTAGCTTGTCAACGAGCCATATCAACGTGAGCTGTTATTAGCTTGTCAACTAGCCATATCTACGTGAGCTGTTATTAGCTTGTCAACTAGCCATATCTACGTGAGCTGTTATTAGCTTGTCAACTAGCCATATCTACGTGAGCTGTTATTAGCTTGTCAACTAGCCATATTGACGTGAGCTGTAATTAGCTTGTCAACTAGCCATATCTACGTGAACTGTAATTAGCTTGTCAACTAGCCATATCTACGTGAACTGTAATTAGCTTGTCAACTAGCCATATCGACGTGAGCTGTTATTAGCTTGTCAACTAGCCATATTGATGTGAGCTGTTATTAGCTTGTCAACTAGCCGTATTAACGTGAACTGTTATTAGCTTGTCAACTAGCCATATCTACGTGAGCTGTTATTAGCTTGTCAACTAGCCATATCGACGTGAGCTGTTATTAGCTTGTCAACTAGCCATATCTACGTGAGCTGTTATTAGCTTGTCAACTAGCCATATCTACGTGAGCTGTTATTAGCTTGTCAACTAGCCATATCTACGTGAGCTGTTATTAGCTTGTCAACTAGCCATATCTACGTGAGCTGTAATTAGCTTGTCAACTAGCCATATCTACGTGAGCTGTAATTAGCTTGTCAACTAGCCATATCTACGTGAGCTGTAATTAGCTTGTCAACTAGCCATATCTACGTGAGCTGTAATTAGCTTGTCAACTAGCCGTATTGACGTGAACTGTTATTAGCTTGTCAACTAGCCGTATTGACGTGAGCTGTTATTAGCTTGTCAACTAGCCGTATTGACGTGAGCTGTAATTAGCTTGTCAACTAGCCATATTGACGTGAGCTGTAATTAGCTTGTCAACTAGCCGTATTGACGTGAACTGTTATTAGCTTGTCAACTAGCCATATCTACGTGAGCTGTTATTAGCTTGTCAACTAGCCATATCGACGTGAGCTGTTATTAGCTTGTCAACTAGCCGTATTGATGTGAGCTGTTATTAGCTTGTCAACTAGCCATATCTACGTGAGCTGTAATTAGCTTGTCAACTAGCCATATCGACGTGAACTGTTATTAGCTTGTCAACTAGCCATATCGACGTGAACTGTTATTAGCTTGTCAACTAGCCATATTGACGTGAGCTGTTATTAGCTTGTCAACTAGCCGTATCAACGTGAGCTGTTATTAGCTTGTCAACTAGCCATATTGACGTGAGCTGTTATTAGCTTGTCAACTAGCCATATTGACGTGAGCTGTTATTAGCTTGTCAACTAGCCATATTGACGTGAGCTGTTATTAGCTTGTCAACTAGCCATATTGACGTGAGCTGTTATTAGCTTGTCAACTAGCCGTATTGACGTGAGCTGTTATTAGCTTGTCAACTAGCCGTATTGACGTGAGCTGTTATTAGCTTGTCAACTAGCCGTATCAACGTGAGCTGTTATTAGCTTGTCAACTAGCCGTATCGACGTGAGCTGTTATTAGCTTGTCAACTAGCCGTATTGACGTGAGCTGTTATTAGCTTGTCAACTAGCCGTATTGACGTGAGCTGTTATTAGCTTGTCAACTAGCCGTATTGACGTGAGCTGTTATTAGCTTGTCAACTAGCCATATCTACGTGAGCTGTTATTAGCTTGTCAACTAGCCATATCTACGTGAGCTGTTATTAGCTTGTCAACTAGCCATATCTACGTGAGCTGTTATTAGCTTGTCAACTAGCCATATCTACGTGAGCTGTTATTAGCTTGTCAACTAGCCATATCTACGTGAGCTGTTATTAGCTTGTCAACTAGCCATATCTACGTGAGCTGTTATTAGCTTGTCAACTAGCCATATCGACGTGAGCTGTTATTAGCTTGTCAACTAGCCATATCGACGTGAGCTGTAATTAGCTTGTCAACTAGCCATATCGACGTGAGCTGTAATTAGCTTGTCAACTAGCCATATCTACGTGAGCTGTAATTAGCTTGTCAACTAGCCATATCTACGTGAGCTGTAATTAGCTTGTCAACTAGCCATATCTACGTGAGCTGTAATTAGCTTGTCAACTAGCCATATCTACGTGAACTGTTATTAGCTTGTCAACTAGCCATATCTACGTGAGCTGTAATTAGCTTGTCAACTAGCCGTATCTACGTGAGCTGTTATTAGCTTGTCAACTAGCCATATCAACGTGAGCTGTTATTAGCTTGTCAACTAGCCGTATTGATGTGAGCTGTTATTAGCTTGTCAACTAGCCGTATCGACGTGAGCTGTAATTAGCTTGTCAACTAGCCGTATCGACGTGAGCTGTTATTAGCTTGTCAACTAGCCGTATTGACGTGAGCTGTTATTAGCTTGTCAACTAGCCGTATCGACGTGAGCTGTAATTAGCTTGTCAACTAGCCGTATCGACGTGAGCTGTTATTAGCTTGTCAACTAGCCGTATTGACGTGAACTGTTATTAGCTTGTCAACTAGCCGTATCGACGTGAACTGTTATTAGCTTGTCAACTAGCCGTATCGACGTGAGCTGTTATTAGCTTGTCAACTAGCCGTATCGACGTGAGCTGTAATTAGCTTGTCAACTAGCCGTATCGACGTGAGCTGTTATTAGCTTGTCAACTAGCCGTATCGACGTGAGCTGTTATTAGCTTGTCAACTAGCCGTATCGACGTGAGCTGTTATTAGCTTGTCAACTAGCCGTATCGACGTGAGCTGTAATTAGCTTGTCAACTAGCCATATCTACGTGAGCTGTAATTAGCTTGTCAACTAGCCGTATCAACGTGAGCTGTAATTAGCTTGTCAACTAGCCATATCTACGTGAGCTGTAATTAGCTTGTCAACTAGCCGTATCAACGTGAGCTGTAATTAGCTTGTCAACTAGCCATATCTACGTGAGCTGTAATTAGCTTGTCAACTAGCCGTATCTACGTGAGCTGTAATTAGCTTGTCAACTAGCCGTATCAACGTGAGCTGTTATTAGCTTGTCAACTAGCCATATCAATGTGAGCTGTTATTAGCTTGTCAACTAGCCATATTGACGTGAGCTGTTATTAGCTTGTCAACTAGCCGTATTGATGTGAGCTGTTATTAGCTTGTCAACTAGCCGTATTGATGTGAACTGTTATTAGCTTGTCAACTAGCCGTATCAACGTGAGCTGTTATTAGCTTGTCAACTAGCCGTATTGATGTGAACTGTTATTAGCTTGTCAACTAGCCGTATCGACGTGAACTGTTATTAGCTTGTCAACTAGCCGTATCTACGTGAGCTGTTATTAGCTTGTCAACTAGCCGTATTGATGTGAACTGTAATTAGCTTGTCAACTAGCCATATCTACGTGAACTGTTATTAGCTTGTCAACTAGCCATATCAACGTGAGCTGTTATTAGCTTGTCAACTAGCCGTATTGATGTGAACTGTTATTAGCTTGTCAACTAGCCATATCAACGTGAGCTGTTATTAGCTTGTCAACTAGCCGTATCAACGTGAACTGTTATTAGCTTGTCAACTAGCCGTATTGACGTGAACTGTAATTAGCTTGTCAACTAGCCGTATTGACGTGAACTGTTATTAGCTTGTCAACTAGCCGTATCAACGTGAACTGTTATTAGCTTGTCAACTAGCCGTATTGACGTGAACTGTAATTAGCTTGTCAACTAGCCGTATCAACGTGAGCTGTTATTAGCTTGTCAACTAGCCGTATCTACGTGAACTGTTATTAGCTTGTCAACTAGCCGTATTGACGTGAACTGTTATTAGCTTGTCAACTAGCCGTATTGACGTGAACTGTTATTAGCTTGTCAACTAGCCGTATCAACGTGAACTGTTATTAGCTTGTCAACTAGCCATATCAACGTGAACTGTTATTAGCTTGTCAACTAGCCGTATCAACGTGAACTGTTATTAGCTTGTCAACTAGCCGTATCAACGTGAACTGTTATTAGCTTGTCAACTAGCCGTATTGATGTGAACTGTTATTAGCTTGTCAACTAGCCATATCTACGTGAACTGTTATTAGCTTGTCAACTAGCCGTATCAACGTGAGCTGTTATTAGCTTGTCAACTAGCCGTATTGATGTGAACTGTTATTAGCTTGTCAACTAGCCATATCAACGTGAGCTGTTATTAGCTTGTCAACTAGCCGTATCAACGTGAACTGTTATTAGCTTGTCAACTAGCCGTATTGACGTGAACTGTAATTAGCTTGTCAACTAGCCGTATCGACGTGAACTGTTATTAGCTTGTCAACTAGCCGTATTGACGTGAGCTGTTATTAGCTTGTCAACTAGCCGTATTGACGTGAACTGTTATTAGCTTGTCAACTAGCCGTATCAACGTGAGCTGTTATTAGCTTGTCAACTAGCCATATTGACGTGAGCTGTTATTAGCTTGTCAACTAGCCGTATTGACGTGAACTGTTATTAGCTTGTCAACTAGCCGTATTGACGTGAACTGTTATTAGCTTGTCAACTAGCCATATCTACGTGAACTGTTATTAGCTTGTCAACTAGCCGTATTGACGTGAGCTGTTATTAGCTTGTCAACTAGCCGTATTGACGTGAACTGTTATTAGCTTGTCAACTAGCCGTATTGACGTGAGCTGTAATTAGCTTGTCAACTAGCCGTATCGACGTGAGCTGTTATTAGCTTGTCAACTAGCCGTATCGACGTGAGCTGTTATTAGCTTGTCAACTAGCCGTATCGACGTGAGCTGTTATTAGCTTGTCAACTAGCCGTATTGACGTGAACTGTTATTAGCTTGTCAACTAGCCGTATCAACGTGAACTGTTATTAGCTTGTCAACTAGCCGTATCAACGTGAACTGTTATTAGCTTGTCAACTAGCCATATTGACGTGAACTGTTATTAGCTTGTCAACTAGCCGTATCGACGTGAGCTGTTATTAGCTTGTCAACTAGCCGTATCGACGTGAGCTGTAATTAGCTTGTCAACTAGCCGTATTGACGTGAACTGTTATTAGCTTGTCAACTAGCCGTATTGACGTGAGCTGTTATTAGCTTGTCAACTAGCCGTATTGACGTGAACTGTTATTAGCTTGTCAACTAGCCGTATTGACGTGAACTGTTATTAGCTTGTCAACTAGCCGTATTGACGTGAACTGTTATTAGCTTGTCAACTAGCCGTATTGACGTGAACTGTTATTAGCTTGTCAACTAGCCGTATCTACGTGAACTGTTATTAGCTTGTCAACTAGCCATATCAACATGAGCTGTTATTAGCTTGTCAACTAGCCGTATCAACGTGAGCTGTAATTAGCTTGTCAACTAGCCATATCAACATGAGCTGTTATTAGCTTGTCAACTAGCCGTATCGACGTGAGCTGTAATTAGCTTGTCAACTAGCCGTATTGACGTGAGCTGTTATTAGCTTGTCAACTAGCCGTATTGACGTGAGCTGTTATTAGCTTGTCAACTAGCCGTATTGACGTGAACTGTTATTAGCTTGTCAACTAGCCGTATTGACGTGAACTGTTATTAGCTTGTCAACTAGCCGTATTGACGTGAACTGTTATTAGCTTGTCAACTAGCCGTATCAACGTGAACTGTTATTAGCTTGTCAACTAGCCGTATTGACGTGAGCTGTTATTAGCTTGTCAACTAGCCGTATCAACGTGAACTGTTATTAGCTTGTCAACTAGCCATATTGACGTGAGCTGTTATTAGCTTGTCAACTAGCCGTATTGACGTGAACTGTTATTAGCTTGTCAACTAGCCATATTGACGTGAGCTGTTATTAGCTTGTCAACTAGCCGTATTGACGTGAACTGTTATTAGCTTGTCAACTAGCCGTATTGATGTGAACTGTTATTAGCTTGTCAACTAGCCATATCGACGTGAGCTGTTATTAGCTTGTCAACTAGCCGTATCAACGTGAGCTGTTATTAGCTTGTCAACTAGCCATATCTACGTGAGCTGTTATTAGCTTGTCAACTAGCCATATCTACGTGAACTGTTATTAGCTTGTCAACTAGCCATATCTACGTGAGCTGTTATTAGCTTGTCAACTAGCCATATCAACGTGAGCTGTTATTAGCTTGTCAACTAGCCATATCAACGTGAGCTGTTATTAGCTTGTCAACTAGCCATATCTACGTGAGCTGTTATTAGCTTGTCAACTAGCCATATCTACGTGAGCTGTTATTAGCTTGTCAACTAGCCATATCTACGTGAGCTGTTATTAGCTTGTCAACTAGCCGTATCAACGTGAGCTGTTATTAGCTTGTCAACTAGCCATATCTACGTGAGCTGTTATTAGCTTGTCAACTAGCCATATCAACGTGAGCTGTTATTAGCTTGTCAACTAGCCGTATCAACGTGAGCTGTTATTAGCTTGTCAACTAGCCGTATTGATGTGAGCTGTTATTAGCTTGTCAACTAGCCATATCAACGTGAGCTGTTATTAGCTTGTCAACTAGCCGTATCAACGTGAGCTGTTATTAGCTTGTCAACTAGCCATATCAACGTGAGCTGTTATTAGCTTGTCAACTAGCCATATCAACGTGAGCTGTTATTAGCTTGTCAACTAGCCGTATCAACGTGAGGTGTTATTAGCTTGTCAACTAGCCGTATCAACGTGAGCTGTTATTAGCTTGTCAACTAGCCATATCGACGTGAGCTGTTATTAGCTTGTCAACTAGCCGTATTGACGTGAACTGTTATTAGCTTGTCAACTAGCCGTATTGACGTGAACTGTTATTAGCTTGTCAACTAGCCGTATCTACGTGAACTGTTATTAGCTTGTCAACTAGCCGTATTGACGTGAGCTGTTATTAGCTTGTCAACTAGCCGTATCTACGTGAGCTGTTATTAGCTTGTCAACTAGCCGTATTGACGTGAACTGTTATTAGCTTGTCAACTAGCCGTATCTACGTGAGCTGTTATTAGCTTGTCAACTAGCCGTATTGATGTGAACTGTTATTAGCTTGTCAACTAGCCGTATTGATGTGAACTGTTATTAGCTTGTCAACTAGCCATATCTACGTGAGCTGTTATTAGCTTGTCAACTAGCCGTATTGACGTGAGCTGTTATTAGCTTGTCAACTAGCCGTATCTACGTGAGCTGTTATTAGCTTGTCAACTAGCCATATCTACGTGAACTGTTATTAGCTTGTCAACTAGCCATATCTACGTGAGCTGTTATTAGCTTGTCAACTAGCCATATCTACGTGAGCTGTTATTAGCTTGTCAACTAGCCGTATTGACGTGAACTGTTATTAGCTTGTCAACTAGCCGTATTGACGTGAGCTGTTATTAGCTTGTCAACTAGCCGTATTAACGTGAACTGTTATTAGCTTGTCAACTAGCCGTATTGACGTGAACTGTTATTAGCTTGTCAACTAGCCATATCAACGTGAGCTGTTATTAGCTTGTCAACTAGCCGTATTGACGTGAACTGTTATTAGCTTGTCAACTAGCCGTATCAACGTGAACTGTTATTAGCTTGTCAACTAGCCGTATTGATGTGAACTGTTATTAGCTTGTCAACTAGCCGTATTGATGTGAACTGTTATTAGCTTGTCAACTAGCCGTATCGACGTGAGCTGTTATTAACTTGTCAACTAGCCATATCTACGTGAGCTGTTATTAGCTTGTCAACTAGCCGTATTGATGTGAACTGTAATTAGCTTGTCAACTAGCCATATCTACGTGAACTGTTATTAGCTTGTCAACTAGCCATATCAACGTGAACTGTTATTAGCTTGTCAACTAGCCATATCGACGTGAGCTGTTATTAGCTTGTCAACTAGCCATATCTACGTGAGCTGTTATTAGCTTGTCAACTAGCCATATCTACGTGAGCTGTTATTAGCTTGTCAACTAGCCATATCTACGTGAGCTGTTATTAGCTTGTCAACTAGCCATATCTACGTGAGCTGTTATTAGCTTGTCAACTAGCCGTATCAACGTGAGCTGTTATTAGCTTGTCAACTAGCCATATCTACGTGAGCTGTTATTAGCTTGTCAACTAGCCATATCAACGTGAACTGTTATTAGCTTGTCAACTAGCCGTATCAACGTGAGCTGTTATTAGCTTGTCAACTAGCCGTATTGATGTGAGCTGTTATTAGCTTGTCAACTAGCCATATCAACGTGAGCTGTTATTAGCTTGTCAACTAGCCATATTGACGTGAGCTGTAATTAGCTTGTCAACTAGCCGTATCAACGTGAGCTGTTATTAGCTTGTCAACTAGCCATATCTACGTGAGCTGTTATTAGCTTGTCAACTAGCCGTATCAACGTGAGCTGTTATTAGCTTGTCAACTAGCCATATCTACGTGAGCTGTTATTAGCTTGTCAACTAGCCATATCTACGTGAGCTGTTATTAGCTTGTCAACGAGCCGTTTGTCAACTAAGCACATCGTTCTTATGTGGTTATCGTTGTTCTAAGTTTTGTGTAACAACAACAACAAACGCTATGTTTTTAAACAAAACAACGTCTGACAATAATACTGCACGTTACCACTGAGACATGACGGGATCAAAACATCATGATAATTTTGATTCCAACGTTCTGGAATAGTTTAGTACCGTTTCATATGACGCAATCAAATATTTCAGCATATTATTAATAATAATAATATTTTTACCAATCTAAAGAACTCGCTTGCGCCTGTCTTTTTTATAATGTTTAGAAAATCAGTTGTGTTTATAAAATATTTTAAGAAACAACAACTGGACTCTTTTATGCAACAATGTCTACTTCACTTTCACGCTCATATCACATTTGGTAGCAGTCACCCCCCCCCCCCCAAAAAAAAATGAAATGAAATTAAATATCGGAAATATACATGTACACTTATCATTCCTGTTTCTCTCTCTCCTTCTTCTTCTCTGTCTGTCTAGAAGCCTGTTTCTCTCTCTCCTTCTTCTTCTCTGTCTGTCTAGGAGCCTGTTTCTCTCTCCTTCTTCTTCTCTGTCTGTCTAGGAGCCTGTTTCTCTCTCCTTCTTCTTCTCTGTCTGTCTAGAAGCCTGTTTCTCTCTCCTTCTTCTTCTCTGTCTGTCTAGGAGCCTGTTTCTCCCTCCTTCTTCTTCTCTGTCTGTCTAGAAGCCTGTTTCTCTCTCCTTCTTCTCTGTCTGTCTATCAGTCGGTTTGTTTTTCTAACACGTCTCTTTTATCTCTTCCCCAGCGGATGACGGTTGTGGGGGAACGTTACGAGGCCAGAGCGGTGTGATCACCAGCCCCAACTACCCAGGGCAGTACAGCAACAATGCAGACTGTACCTGGACCGTCCTGGCTGAGCCTGGAGACACCATCGCCCTGGTCTTCTCTGACTTTACCCTGGAGGACGACTATGACCTGCTGGAGGTCAGCGGCACAGACGGCTCCTCTCAGTGGTGAGTACCCAGCCCGAGGGGGATGTTTTCTGGGGAGGGGATGGAGAGAGGGTGGGGTTATGGTGGAGGTCAGGTTGTCTCAGTGGTGAGTACCCCAGACCGAGGGGGATGTTTTCTGGGGAGGGGACGGAGAGAGGTGGTTTATGGTCGGTAAACTGCTGGAGGTAGGGGTGCTGAGGAGAACTCTAAGCGGTGAGTACCCAGCCGGGGTGCTTTGATGTGGGGGAGGGATTGGGATAAGGTGGCGTATGGTCGTGGTTGGTTGCTCAACTGCTGGAGGTCAGGTTGTCTCAGTGGTGAGTACCCAGCCCAGGGGGACGAGGAGATGGTGGGGCTTGGTGCTGGTTCAAATATTTACTATGATCTGCAGGAAATCAGTCCTGTCTCTGTCTTAATTTGATGAGTGATTACAATCTTGTCCCTTGGATTGTCAAAAGCTGTAAATGATCTCTAAAGCAGTGTTGTTCATGTGTGTGTCTTCTACTTATGTCATTATCTTCTGAATGACGAGATGACGCTCTTGTCTCACGGCTCACGGGACGTCTCAGTGTCCTCCTACCTGTTGATTGGCTGTTGGAGTTTGATGGATGATCTGATTGGGCTACTCAGTTGTGTGTGTGTGTGTGTGTGTGTGTGTGTGTGTGTGTGTGTGTGTGTGTGTGTGTGTGTGTGTGTGTGTGTGTGTGTGTGTGTGTGTGTGTGTGTGTGTGTGTGTGACTAAACTTCCAAAGTGATGACATCAAATCTGAGGAAGAAAGGTTAAGGTGTAGGCAGAAGTATAATTTAAAAAATGAGGCTGTACTCCTTGGAATATATGCTAGTGATGAAAACCGACAGTAATGTTTAATAACAGACGACAAGACTGGAAGGAACGCCCAGATGGTACAGCATATACAGCCGTATCACCAGATGCACCGAGGTGATGCGTACGGAGCCGTCACGACGTGTACTGCGTGTAGAAACGTGAAGCGAAGATAAAAGCTAACACCTGAAAAGTGGGCGCACATTCACCACGGCATGAAATAGTCAATGAGGTAGACGTGAATTTGACTAAGCCTCTTTTTGGCGCCGTCTACGCTGATGCCCGAGGCACTCAGGTTTCTTCTGAAATGACTGCTTCATTTTTTTTTTTTTTTTTTTTATGACAGTTTTTTTACGAGTGAGACCCATAAAAATAATACTTACTGGGGATTTTAACTTGTTATAGTCTGTCAATCAAAGCAAAGCAGGGCTATCACAGAGGCTTCATGTGCAGCAAGTGAAGTGGGGGATTCGTAGGTGATCTGTGGTTTGTGGGTGATTTGTAACCAAACGGAATTAAAATGAAACAATGGAGTTGGCTAAATGAGCTACAGTGATCAACCAACCGGTTGGCTGTTGTTTCATCTAAATGGAGTTGGCGAAATGAGAAGGCCAACCGGTAGGCTGTTGTTTCATCTAAATGGAGTTGGCGAAATGAGAAGGCCAACCGGTTGGCTGTTGTTTCATCTAAATGGAGTTGGCGAAATGAGAAGGCCAACCGGTTGGCTGTAGTTTCATCTAAATGGAGTTGGCGAAATGAGAAGGCCAACCGGTTGGCTGTAGTTTCATCTAAATGGAGTTGGCGAAATGAGAAGGCCAACCGGTTGGCTGTTGTTTCATCTAAATGGAGTTGGCTGAATGAGAAGGCCAACCGGTTGGCTGTAGTTTCATCTAAATGGAGTTGGCTGAATGAGAAGGCCAACCGGTTGGCTGTTGTTTCATCTAAATGGAGTTGGCGAAATGAGAAGGCCAACCGGTAGGCTGTTGTTTCATCTAAATGGAGTTGGCTGAATGAGAAGGCCAACCGGTTGGCTGTTGTAATCTAAATGGAGTTGGCTGAATGAGAAGGCCAACCGGTTGGCTGTTGTAATCTAAACGGAGTTGGCTGAATGAGAAGGCCAACCGGTAGGCTGTTGTTTCATCTAAATGGAGTTGGCTGAATGAGAAGGCCAACCGGTTGGCTGTTGTAATCTAAATGGAGTTGGCTGAATGAGAAGGCCAACCGGTTGGCTGTTGTAATCTAAACGGAGTTGGCTGAATGAGAAGGCCAACCGGTAGGCTGTTGTAATCTAAATGGAGTTGGCTGAATGAGAAGGCCAACCGGTAGGCTGTTGTTTCATCTAAATGGAGTTGGCGAAATGAGAAGGCCAACCGGTTGGCTGTTGTTTCATCTAAATGGAGTTGGCGAAATGAGAAGGCCAACCGGTTGGCTGTTGTTTCATCTAAATGGAGTTGGCTGAATGAGAAGGCCAACCGGTTGGCTGTTGTAATCTAAATGGAGTTGGCTGAATGAGAAGGCCAACCGGTTGGCTGTTGTAATCTAAATGGAGTTGGCTGAATGAGAAGGCCAACCGGTTGGCTGTTGTTTCATCTAAATGGAGTTGGCTGAATGAGAAGGCCAACCGGTTGGCTGTTGTTTCATCTAAATGGAGTTGGCTGAATGAGAAGGCCAACCGGTTGGCTGTTGTAATCTAAATGGAGTTGGCTGAATGAGAAGGCCAACTGGTTGGCTGTAGTTTCATCTAAATGGAGTTGGCTGAATGAGAAGGCCAACCGGTAGGCTGTTGTAATCTAAATGGAGTTGGCTAAATGAGAAGGCCAACCGGTAGGCTGTTGTAATCTAAATGGACTTGGCTAAATGAGAAGGCCAACTGGTTGGCTATTGTAATCTAAATGGAGTTGGCTGAATGAGAAGGCCAACTGGTTGGCTGTAGTTTCATCTAAATGGAGTTGGCTAAATGAGAAGGCCAACCGGTTGGCTGTTGTAATCTAAATGGAGTTGGCTGAATGAGAAGGCCAACCGGTTGGCTGTTGTAATCTAAATGGAGTTGGCTGAATGAGAAGGCCAACCGGTTGGCTGTTGTAATCTAAATGGAGTTGGCTGAATGAGAAGGCCAACCGGTTGGCTGTTGTAATCTAAATGGAGTTGGCTGAATGAGAAGGCCAACCGGTTGGCTGTTGTGATCTAAATGGAGTTGGCTGAATGAGAAGGCCAACCGGTTGGCTGTAGTTTCATCTAAATGGAGTTGGCTAAATGAGAAGGCCAACCGGTTGGCTGTTGTAATCTAAATGGAGTTGGCTGAATGAGAAGGCCAACCGGTAGGCTGTTGTAATCTAAATGGAGTTGGCTGAATGAGAAGGCCAACCGGTTGGCTGTTGTAATCTAAATGGAGTTGGCTGAATGAGAAGGCCAACCGGTTGGCTGTTGTAATCTAAATGGAGTTGGCTGAATGAGAAGGCCAACCGGTAGGCTGTTGTAATCTAAATGGAGTTGGCGAAATGAGAAGGCCAACCGGTTGGCTGTTGTTTCATCTAAATGGAGTTGGCTGAATGAGAAGGCCAACCGGTAGGCTGTTGTAATCTAAATGGATTTGGCTGAATGAGAAGGCCAACCGGTTGGCTGTTGTAATCTAAACGGAGTTGGCTGAATGAGAAGGCCAACTGGTTGGCTGTAGTTTCATCTAAATGGAGTTGGCTAAATGAGAAGGCCAACCGGTTGGCTGTTGTAATCTAAATGGAGTTGGCTAAATGAGAAGGCCAACCGGTTGGCTGTAGTTTCATCTAAATGGAGTTTATATGCCATTTAGCAGACACTTTTATCCAAAGCGACTTACAGTCATGTGCATACATTCTACGTATGGGTGGTCCTGGGAATCGAACCCACTACCCTGGCGTTACAAGCGCCATGCTCTACCAACTGAGCTACAGAAGGACCAGAAAGACCTCTCTACTGTATATAGCCTCTCTACTGTATATAGCCTCTCTATAGTATATAGCCTATCTACTGTATATAGCCTCTCTATAGTATATAGCCTCTCTACTGTATATAGCCTCTCTACTGTATATAGCCTCTCTCCTGTATATAGCCTCTCTACTGTATATAGCCTCTCTACTGTATATAGCCTATCTACTGTATATAGCCTCTCTATAGTATATAGCCTCTCTACTGTATATAGCCTCTCTACTGTATATAGCCTCTCTCCTGTATATAGCCTCTCTACTGTATATAGCCTCTCTACTGTATATAGCCTCTCTACTGTATATAGCCTCTCTACTGTATATAGCCTCTCTCCTGTATATAGCCTCTCTACTGTATATAGCCTCTCTGCTGTATATAGCCTCTCTATAGTATATAGCCTCTCTACTGTATATAGCCTCTCTATAGTATATAGCCTCTCTACTGTATATAGCCTCTCTATAGTATATAGCCTCTCTACTGTATATAGCCTCTCTACTGTATATAGCCTCTCTACTGTATATAGCCTCTCTCCTGTATATAGCCTCTCTACTGTATATAGCCTCTACTGTATATAGCCTCTCTATAGTATATAGCCTCTCTACTGTATATAGCCTCTCTATAGTATATAGCCTCTCTACTGTATATAGCCTCTCTCCTGTATATAGCCTCTCTACTGTATATAGCCTCTCTACTGTATATAGCCTCTCTACTGTATATAGCCTCTCTCCTGTATATAGCCTCTCTACTGTATATAGCCTCTACTGTATATAGCCTCTCTATAGTATATAGCCTCTCTACTGTATATAGCCTCTCTACTGTATATAGCCTCTCTACTGTATATAGCCTCTCTCCTGTATATAGCCTCTCTACTGTATATAGCCTCTACTGTATATAGCCTCTCTATAGTATATAGCCTCTCTCCTGTATATAGCCTCTCTACTGTATATAGCCTCTACTGTATATAGCCTCTCTCCTGTATATAGCCTCTCTCCTGTATATAGCCTCTCTACTGTATATAGCCTCTCTCCTGTATATAGCCTCTCTACTGTATATAGCCTCTACTGTATATAGCCTCTCTCCTGTATATAGCCTCTACTGTATATAGCCTCTCTCCTGTATATAGCCTCTCTACTGTATATAGCCTCTACTGTATATAGCCTCTCTCCTGTATATAGCCTCTCTACTGTATATAGCCTCTCTCCTGTATATAGCCTCTCTACTGTATATAGCCTCTACTGTATATAGCCTCTCTACTGTATATAGCCTCTCTACTGTATATAGCCTCTCTACTGTATATAGCCTGATCCTGTATATAGCCTCTCACTGTATATAGCCTCTTACTGTATATAGCCTCTCTACTGTATATAGCCTCTCTACTGTATATAGCCTCTTACTGTATATAACCTCTCTACTGTATTAGCATTTCACTGTATATAGCCTCTCTACTGTATATAGCATCTCTACTGTATATAGCATCTCTACTGTATATAGCCTCTCTACTGTATATAGCATGTCTACTGTATATAGCCTCTCTACTGTATATAGCCTCTCTACTGTATATAGCCTCTCTATAGTATATAGCCTCTCTACTGTATGTGTTTTTTTGTTATTCTTAACTTCTTAAAACTGTTAAAGGTTAAAGGTTAAAGGCTTGTATTCTTGTACCTATTCAGCATTTGTATTTGTACTGTTGTATTCAGCATTTCACTGTAAGGTCTACTACACCTGTTGTATTCAGCATTTCACTGTAAGGTCTACTACACCTGTTGTATTCAGCATTTCACTGTAAGGTCTACTACACCTGTTGTATTCAGCATTTCACTGTAAGGTCTACTACACCTGTTGTATTCAGCATTTCACTGTAAGGTCTACTACACCTGTTGTATTCAGCATTTCACTGTAAGGTCTACTACACCTGTTGTATTCAGCATTTCACTGTAAGGTCTACTACACCTGTTGTATTCAGCATTTCACTGTAAGGTCTACTACACCTGTTGTATTCAGCATTTCACTGTAAGGTCTACTACACATGTTGTATTCAGCATTTCACTGTAAGGTCTACTACACCTGTTGTATTCAGCATTTCACTGTAAGGTCTACTACACCTGTTGTATTCAGCATTTCACTGTAAGGTCTACTACACCTGTTGTATTCAGTATTTCACTGTAAGGTCTACTACACCTGTTGTATTCAGCATTTCACTGTGAGGTCTACTTCACCTGTTGTATTCAGCATTTCACTGTGAGGTCTACTACACCTGTTGTATTCAGCATTTCACTGTAAGGTCTACTACACCTGTTGTATTCAGCATTTCACTGTGAGGTCTACTACACCTGTTGTATTCAGCATTTCACTGTAAGGTCTACTACACCTGTTGTATTCAGCATTTCACTGTAAGGTCTACTACACCTGTTGTATTCAGCATTTCACTGTAAGGTCTACTACACCTGTTGTATTCAGCATTTCACTGTAAGGTCTACTACACCTGTTGTATTCAGCATTTCACTGTGAGGTCTACTACACCTGTTGTATTCAGCATTTCACTGTAAGGTCTACTACACCTGTTGTATTCAGCATTTCACTGTAAGGTCTACTACACCTGTTGTATTCAGCATTTCACTGTGAGGTCTACTACACCTGTTGTATTCAGCATTTCACTGTAAGGTCTACTACACCTGTTGTATTCAGCATTTCACTGTAAGGTCTACTACACCTGTTGTATTCAGCATTTCACTGTAAGGTCTACTACACCTGTTGTATTCAGCATTTCACTGTAAGGTCTACTACACCTGTTGTATTCAGCATTTCACTGTGAGGTCTACTACACCTGTTGTATTCAGCATTTCACTGTAAGGTCTACTACACCTGTTGTATTCAGTATTTCACTGTAAGGTCTACTACACCTGTTGTATTCAGCATTTCACTGTGAGGTCTACTACACCTGTTGTATTCAGCATTTCACTGTAAGGTCTACTACACCTGTTGTATTCAGCATTTCACTGTAAGGTCTACTACACCTGTTGTATTCAGCATTTCACTGTAAGGTCTACTACACCTGTTGTATTCAGTATTTCACTGTAAGGTCTACTACACCTGTTGTATTCAGCATTTCACTGTGAGGTCTACTACACCTGTTGTATTCAGCATTTCACTGTAAGGTCTACTACACCTGTTGTATTCAGCATTTCACTGTAAGGTCTACTACACCTGTTGTATTCAGCATTTCACTGTAAGGTCTACTACACCTGTTGCATTCAGCATTTCACTGTGAGGTCTACTACACCTGTTGTATTCAGCATTTCACTGTAAGGTCTACTACACCTGTTGTATTCAGCATTTCACTGTGAGGTCTACTACACCTGTTGTATTCAGCATTTCACTGTAAGGTCTACTACACCTGTTGTATTCAGCATTTCACTGTAAGGTCTACTACACCTGTTGTATTCAGCATTTCACTGTAAGGTCTACTACACCTGTTGTATTCAGCATTTCACTGTAAGGTCTACTACACCTGTTGTATTCAGTATTTCACTGTAAGGTCTACTACACCTGTTGTATTCAGCATTTCACTGTGAGGTCTACTACACCTGTTGTATTCAGCATTTCACTGTAAGGTCTACTACACCTGTTGTATTCAGCATTTCACTGTGAGGTCTACTACACCTGTTGTATTCAGTATTTCACTGTGAGGTCTACTACACCTGTTGTAATTCAGCATTTCACTGTGAGGTCTACTACACCTGTTGTATTCAGTATTTCACTGTACGGTCTACTACACCTGTTGTAATTCAGCATTTCACTGTGAGGTCTACTACACCTGTTGTATTCAGCATTTCACTGTAAGGTCTACTACACCTGTTGTATTCAGTATTTCACTGTAAGGTCTACTACACCTGTTGTAATTCAGCATTTCACTGTAAGGTCTACTACACCAGTTGTATTCAGCATTTCACTGTGAGGTCTACTACACCTGTTGTATTCAGCATTTCACTGTGAGGTCTACTACACCTGTTGTATTCAGCATTTCACTGTGAGGTCTACTTCACCTGTTGTATTCAGCATTTCACTGTAAGGTCTACTACACCAGTTGTATTCAGCATTTCACTGTGAGGTCTACTACACCTGTTGTATTCAGTATTTCACTGTAAGGTCTACTACACCTGTTGTATTCAGCATTTCACTGTGAGGTCTACTACACCAGTTGTATTCAGCATTTCACTGTGAGGTCTACTACACCTGTTGTATTCAGTATTTCACTGTAAGGTCTACTACACCTGTTGTATTCAGCATTTCACTGTGAGGTCTACTACACCTGTTGTATTCAGCATTTCACTGTGAGGTCTACTTCACCTGTTGTATTCAGCATTTCACTGTAAGGTTTACTACACCTGTTGTATTCAGCATTTCACTGTGAGGTCTACTACACCTGTTGTATTCAGCATTTCACTGTAAGGTCTACTACACCTGTTGTATTCAGCATTTCACTGTGAGGTCTACTACACCTGTTGTATTCAGCATTTCACTGTGAGGTCTACCTCACGTGACAAATACCCTTTGATTTGATTTGATTCTGAGGGAACACAATATTCTACCACAATAGTGTTTTTATCCACATTGATTTCCTCCCCCTTCTGGGGCAATGTAAATAACTCTCAATGCCAGCCAATTTAGCATTGAGTGCATGGTGCTGGATTCTGATTCGCTCGCTTGGCACAATGTGAAGCTCACAGCCAATTGACTTGTAATTTAGTTGTTGCTGCTGACTGCTTTGCAAACTGTCATATAGTGGTGGAGCTACTAACCCCGGGGGTTGTAACTCCTATCCCCGGGGGTTGTAACTCCTATCCCCGGGGGTTGTAACTCCCATCCCCGGGGGTTGTAACTCCTATCCCCGGGGGTTGTAACTCCTATCCCCGGGGGTTGTAACTCCTATCCCCGGGGGTTGTAACTCCTATCCCCGGGGGTTGTAACTCCTATCCCCGGGGGTTGGCTGTTTAAGGGAATTTGGCCCTGAGACGTGGAAAACTTGAGGCTTAATGTAGGAATGTAATTATTTATATGACTGGGTTAGTGGGTTTGCCTGACTGAATTTTCCTTGAGATGTCATTCATTGCGTGTTTAATAGGTAGGTGAAGAATGATTCATAAGCACTTCATATTTAGTGACCTTCAAATGAAGTGTTACTGATACGCTGTTGAAATGACAAGGCGTTTTTAGTTGAGCTCCTGTAGATGAACAAATGTGTTGGCAGTAGAACAATCTTTCAAATGACTGGTTCTAGCTATGGTCCTATCTCATGATCCATATATATATATAGTTCTAGATACCTTCTCTCACTGTCACGGACAAAGCAAAGCACTCTAAAGAATGCTGATCTCTCACTCTTCCCTATGTCTTCTCTCTCTCTCTCTCTCTCTCTCTCTCTCTCTCTCTCTCTCTCTCTCTCTCTCTCTCTCTCTCTCTCTCTCTCTCTCTCTCTCTCTCTCTCTCTCTCTCTATCTCTCCTGCTCCCCTCTCTCTTTCTCTTCCCTTTAAACCTTGTCGGCTGGGGTAAAGCATTGTCATTTCCAGGTGTTAGTGTAGACAGACCTCTATCCCTGTTCCTCTCGGGAGAGACCAGTGTATCCTTGTGTTAGGAGTTGATGTTATTCTTCAATAACACAAATCCCAAAGCAAATCAGGGGAGAGAAAAAATACCCAGACGATAACCAGTGATGTTGCTGTTGGGGGAGGGTCTACCCAGACGATAACCAGTGATGTTGCTGTTGGGGGAGGGTCTACCCAGATAACCAGGTCAACCCTCCCCCAACAGCAACATCACTGGTTATCGTCTGGGGGAGACCTCCCCCCCAACAGCAACATTACTGGTTATCGTCTGGTTAGACGGTCCCCCAACAGCAACATTACTGGTTATCGTCTGGTAGACCCTCCCCATAGCAACATTACTGGTTATCGTCTGGTAGACCCTCCCCAACAGAAACATCACTGGTTATCGTCTGGTAGACCCTCCCCAACAGCAACATTACTGGTTATCGTCTGGTAGACCCTCCCCCAACAGAAACATCACTGGTTATCGTCTGGTAGACCCTCCCCCAACAGCAACATTACTGGTTATCGTCTGGTAGACCCTCCCCCAACAGCAACATTACTGGTTATCGTCTGGTAGACCCTCCCCCAACAGCAACATCACTGGTTATCTGGGTAGACCCTCCCCAACAGAAACATCACTGGTTATCGTCTGGTAGACCCTCCCCCAACAGAAACATCACTGGTTATCGTCTGGTAGACCCTCCCCCAACAGCAACATCACTGGTTATCGTCTGGTAGACCCTCCCCCAACAGCAACATTACTGGTTATCGTCTGGTAGACCCTCCCCCAACAGCAACATTACTGGTTATCGTCTGGTAGACCCTCCCCTACAGCAACATCACTGGTTATCATCTGGTAAACCCTCCCCCAACAGCAACATTACTGGTTATCGTCTGGTAGACCCTCCCCCAACAGCAACATTACTGGTTATCGTCTGGTAGACCCTCCCCAACAGCAACATCACTGGTTATCGTCTGGTAGACCCTCCCCTACAGCAACATCACTGGTTATCGTCTGGACAGTAGACCCTCCCCAACAGCAACATCACTGGTTATCGTCTGGGTAGATGCTCCCCCAACAGCAACATCACTGGTTATCGTCTGGGTAGACCCTCCCCCAACAGCAACATCACTGGTTATCGTCTGGGTAGACCCTCCCCCAACAGCAACATCACTGGTTATCGTCTGGGTAGACCCTCCCCCAACAGCAACATCACTGGTTATCGTCTGGGTAGACCCTCCCCCAACAGCAACATCACTGGTTATCGTCTGGGTATTTTTTCTCATATATAATATAACACATTCATTTGAAAAGGACAAATCAAATATATTATGCTGGGAGGTAGATGGTAGATGTTCAGTCTCCCCTGTCCTCAGCTTTTCTCCACAGAATAAAGCAACAGGATGACATGTATATCCCCACCCCCCAACCCTAGCCTGGCGTTGACTAATCAGAATTCCTTGCAGTACAACAGGGCCAATGGCCAAATAACAAGTATCCTGCTCCAGACTCAATGTACAGAACGTAGCACACGAAGCTCTGAGTTCACGACTGACATTCCACGGGGTTCTAAACAGCTGTTGAACTGAAAACCCAATTCCCTATCGACCATTAGTACTCTGTTTAGGTTTTAGTATTCTCGTACTCTCTCACTGTGTATTTATCGACAACAGATTATCATACTTGAATACACCCAGCAGTGTAGATAGACCTCTATGCCTGATCCTCTCAGGAGAGACACTTGGGAGTAGAGTAGAGTACAGGTCAGGGGTGAACGTATAATTGGTGAATGGAAAGAGACATAAGTTACACAAAAACACAGAAAAGTGTAATTACATTTGACAATTGTAATTAGAATTTTTTTTGTAATTAGAATTTTGAAGCGTAGGCTATACCATCCGTTTTCACGTTGAATCGCTAACGTTTCATGCTTCTGACATGCACTAATGATACAAAGTGATCTATTAACCTACAGTTTTCTTAACATTTTGTTTTAATGATTGTGATAGGCTAATTTTTCCCCGGATACGGCGTACCGTCCCAAACCGCCTTGCGTTTACCCCTGAATACACTACTGCAACTGGATTCTGGACTTCCTGGTGGGAAGTGATGTGAGGTGACAAGGTGGTGAGGGTAGGCTACGACACATACGCCACGCTGACCCTCAATGTGGGGGTGCCTCAGGGGTGCATGTTTAGTCCCTTCCTGTGCTCCCTGTTCACCCATGACTCCAACACCATCATCGTCGCTTGCAGTATACATGGTTAATATAGACAGTATACATGGTTAATATAGACAGTATACATGGTTAATATAGACAGTATACATGGTTAATATAGACACTATACATGGTTAATATAGACAGTATACATGGTTAATATAGACAGCATACATGGTTAATATAGACACTATACAGTATACATGGTTAATATAGACACTATACAGTATACATGGTTAATATAGACAGTATACATGGTTAATATAGACACTATACAGTATACATGGTTAATATAGACAGTATACATGGTTAATATAGACAGTATACATGGTTAATATAGACAGTATACATGGTTAATATAGACAGTATACATGGTTAATATAGACACTATACAGTATACATGGTTAATATAGACAGTATACATGGTTAATATAGACAGTATACATGGTTAATATAGACAGTATACATGGTTAATATATACACTATACATGGTTAATATAGACAGTATACATGGTTAATATAGACAGTATACATGGTTAATATAGACAGTATACATGGTTAATATACAGTATACATGGTTAATATAGACACTATACATGGTTAATATAGACAGTATACATGGTTAATATAGACACTATACATGGTTAATATAGACAGTATACATGGTTAATATAGACAGTATACATGGTTAATATAGACAGTATACATGGTTAATATAGACAGTATACATGGTTAATATAGACAGTATACATGGTTAATATAGACAGTATACATGGTTAATATAGACAGTATACATGGTTAATATAGACAGTATACATGGTTAATATAGACAGTATACATGGTTAATATAGACAGTATACATGGTTAATATAGACATTATACATGGTTAATATAGACAGTATACATGGTTAATATAGACAGTATACATGGTTAATATAGACACTATACATGGTTAATATAGACACTATACATGGTTAATATAGACAGTATACATGGTTAATATAGACAGTATACATGGTTAATATAGACAGTATACATGGTTAATATAGACAGTATACATGGTTAATATAGACACTATACATGGTTAATATAGACAGTATACATGGTTAATATAGACAGTATACATGGTTAATATAGACACTATACATGGTTAATATAGACAGTATACATGGTTAATATAGACAGTATACATGGTTAATATAGACACTATACATGGTTAATATAGACAGTATACATGTTTAATATAGACAGTATACATGGTTAATATAGACACTATACATGGTTAATATAGACAGTATACATGGTTAATATAGACAGTAGACATGGTTAATATAGACAGTATACATGGTTAATATAGACAGTAGACAGTATACATGGTTAATATAGACAGTAGACATGGTTAATATAGACAGTATACATGGTTAATATAGACAGTAGACATGGTTAATATAGACAGTATACATGGTTAATATAGACAGTATACATGGTTAATATAGACAGTATACATGGTTAATATAGACAGTATACATGGTTAATATAGACAGTATACATGGTTAATATAGACAGTAGACAGTATACATGGTTAATAGAGACAGTATACATGGTTAATATAGACAGTAGACATGGTTAATATAGACAGTATACATGGTTAATATAGACAGTATACATGGTTAATATAGACAGTATACATGGTTAATATAGACAGTATACATGGTTAATATAGACAGTATACATGGTTAATATAGACAGTATACATGGTTAATATAGACAGTATACATGGTTAATATAGACAGTATACATGGTTAATATAGACAGTATACATGGTTAATATAGACAGTATACAGTATACATGGTTAATATAGACAGTAGACAGTATACATGGTTAATATAGACAGTATACATGGTTAATATAGACAGTATACATGGTTAATATAGACAGTAGACAGTATACATGGTTAATACAGACAGTAGACAGTAGACATGGTTAATATAGACAGTAGACAGTATACATGGTTAATATAGACAGTAGACAGTATACATGGTTAATATAGACAGTAGACAGTATACATGGTTAATATAGACAGTAGACATGGTTAATATAGACAGTGTAGATGGTTAATATAGACAGTATACATGGTTAATATAGACAGTATACATGGTTAATATAGACAGTATACATGGTTAATATAGACAGTATACATGGTTAATATAGACAGTATACATGGTTAATATAGACAGTAGACAGTATACATGGTTAATATAGACAGTAGACATGGTTAATATAGACAGTATACATGGTTAATATAGACAGTATACATGGTTAATATAGACAGTATACATGGTTAATATAGACAGTAGACAGTATACATGGTTAATATAGACAGTGTAGATGGTTAATATAGACAGTATACATGGTTAATATAGACAGTAGACAGTATACATGGTTAATATAGACAGTAGACAGTATACATGGTTAATATAGACAGTATACATGGTTAATATAGACAGTAGACAGTATACATGGTTAATATAGACAGTAGACAGTATACATGGTTAATATAGACAGTATACATGGTTAATATAGACAGTATACATGGTTAATATAGACAGTATACATGGTTAATATAGACAGTATACGTGGTTAATATAGACAGTATACATGGTTAATATAGACAGTATACATGGTTAATATAGACAGTATACATGGTTAATATAGACAGTATACATGGTTAATATAGACAGTATACATGGTTAATATAGACAGTATACATGGTTAATATAGACAGTATACATGGTTAATATAGACAGTAGACATGGTTAATATAGACAGTATACATGGTTAATATAGACAGTATACATGGTTAATATAGACAGTATACATGGTTAATATAGACAGTATACATGGTTAATATAGACAGTAGACAGTATACATGGTTAATATAGACAGTAGACAGTATACATGGTTAATATAGACAGTAGACAGTATACATGGTTAATATAGACAGTATACATGGTTAATATAGACAGTATACATGGTTAATATAGACAGTATACATGGTTAATATAGACAGTATACATGGTTAATATAGACAGTATACATGGTTAATATAGACAGTATACATGGTTAATATAGACAGTATACATGGTTAATATAGACAGTATACATGGTTAATATAGACAGTAAACATGGTTAATATAGACAGTATACATGGTTAATATAGACAGTATACATGGTTAATATAGACAGTATACATGGTTAATATAGACAGTATACATGGTTAATATAGACAGTATACATGGTTAATATAGACAGTATACATGGTTAATATAGACACTATACATGGTTAATATAGACAGTATACATGGTTAATATAGACAGTATACATGGTTAATATAGACAGTATACATGGTTAATATAGACAGTATACAGTATACATGGTTAATATAGACAGTAGACATGGTTAATATAGACAGTATACGTGGTTAATATAGACAGTATACAGTATACATGGTTAATATAGACAGTATACATGGTTAATATAGACAGTATACATGGTTAATATAGACAGTATACAGTATACATGGTTAATATAGACAGTATACATGGTTAATATAGACAGTATACATGGTTAATATAGACAGTATACAGTATACATGGTTAATATAGACAGTAGACATGGTTAATATAGACAGTATACATGGTTAATATAGACAGTATACATGGTTAATATAGACAGTATACATGGTTAACATAGACAATATACATGGTTAATATATACAGTATACATGGTTAATATAGACAGTATACATGGTTAATATATACAGTATACATGGTTAATATATACAGTATACATGGTTAATATATACAGTATACATGGTTAATATATACAGTAAACATGGTTAATATAGACAGTATACATGGTTAATATATACAGTATACATGGTTAATATAGACAGTATACAGTATACATGGTTAATATAGACAGTATACATGGTTAATATATACAGTATACATGGTTAATATATACAGTATACATGGTTAATATATACAGTAAACATGGTTAATATAGACAGTATACATGGTTAATATATACAGTATACATGGTTAATATATACAGTAAACATGGTTAATATAGACAGTATACATGGTTAATATATACAGTATACATGGTTAATATAGACAGTATACAGTATACATGGTTAATATAGACAGTAGACATGGTTAATATAGACAGTATACATGGTTAATATAGACAGTATACATGGTTAGTATAGACAGTATACATGGTTAATATAGACAGTATACATGGTTAATATAGACAGTATACATGGTTAATATAGACACTATACAGTATACATGGTTAATATAGACAGTATACATGGTTAATATAGACAGTATACATGGTTAATATAGACACTATACAGTATACATGGTTAATATAGACACTATACAGTATACATGGTTAATATAGACACTATACATGGTTAATATAGACAGTATACATGGTTAATATAGACACTATACAGTATACATGGTTAATATAGACAGTATACATGGTTAATATAGACAGTATACATGGTTAATATAGACAGTATACATGGTTAATATAGACAGTATACATGGTTAATATAGACACTATACAGTATACATGGTTAATATAGACAGTATACATGGTTAATATAGACAGTATACATGGTTAATATAGACAGTATACATGGTTAATATATACACTATACATGGTTAATATAGACAGTATACATGGTTAATATAGACAGTATACATGGTTAATATAGACAGTATACATGGTTAATATACAGTATACATGGTTAATATAGACACTATACATGGTTAATATAGACAGTATACATGGTTAATATAGACACTATACATGGTTAATATAGACAGTATACATGGTTAATATAGACAGTATACATGGTTAATATAGACAGTATACATGGTTAATATAGACAGTATACATGGTTAATATAGACAGTATACATGGTTAATATAGACAGTATACATGGTTAATATAGACAGTATACATGGTTAATATAGACAGTATACATGGTTAATATAGACAGTATACATGGTTAATATAGACAGTATACATGGTTAATATAGACAGTATACATGGTTAATATAGACAGTATACATGGTTAATATAGACACTATACATGGTTAATATAGACAGTATACATGGTTAATATAGACAGTATACATGGTTAATATAGACAGTATACATGGTTAATATAGACAGTATACATGGTTAATATAGACACTATACATGGTTAATATAGACAGTAGACAGTATACATGGTTAATATAGACAGTATACATGGTTAATATAGACAGTATACATGGTTAATATAGACAGTATACATGGTTAATATAGACACTATACATGGTTAATATAGACAGTATACATGGTTAATATAGACACTATACATGGTTAATATAGACAGTATACATGGTTAATATAGACAGTATACATGGTTAATATAGACAGTATACATGGTTAATATAGACAGTATACATGGTTAATATAGACAGTATACATAGTTAATATAGACAGTATACATGGTTAATATAGACAGTATACATGGTTAATATAGACAGTATACATGGTTAATATAGACAGTATACATGGTTAATACAGACAGTATACATGGTTAATATAGACAGTATACATGGTTAATATAGACACTATACATGGTTAATATAGACAGTAGACATGGTTAATATAGACAGTATACATGGTTAATATAGACAGTATACATGGTTAATATAGACAGTATACATGGTTAATATAGACAGTATACATGGTTAATATAGACAGTATACAGTATACATGGTTAGTATAGACAGTATACATGGTTAATATAGACACTATACATGGTTAATATAGACAGTATACATGGTTAATATAGACAGTATACATGGTTAATATAGACACTATACATGGTTAATATAGACAGTAGACATGGTTAATATAGACAGTATACATGGTTAATATAGACAGTATACATGGTTAATATAGACAGTATACATGGTTAATATAGACAGTATACATGGTTAATATAGACAGTATACAGTATACATGGTTAGTATAGACAGTATACATGGTTAATATAGACAGTATATATGGTTAATATAGACAGTATACATGGTTAATATAGACAGTATATATGGTTAATATAGACAGTATACATGGTTAATATAGACAGTATACATGGTTAATATAGACAGTATACATGGTTAATATAGACAGTATACATGGTTAATATAGACAGTATACATGGTTAATATAGACAGTATACATGGTTAATATAGACAGTATACATGGTTAATATAGACAGTATACATGGTTAATATAGACAGTATACATGGTTAAAATAGACAGTATACATGGTTAATATAGACAGTAGACATGGTTAATATAGACAGTATACATGGTTAATATAGACAGTATACATGGTTAATATAGACAGTATACATGGTTAATATAGACAGTATACAGTATACATGGTTAGTATAGACAGTATACATGGTTAATATAGACAGTATACATGGTTAATATAGACACTATACATGGTTAATATAGACAGTATATATGGTTAATATAGACAGTATACATGGTTAATATAGACAGTATACAGTATACATGGTTAGTATAGACAGTATACATGGTTAATATAGACAGTATACATGGTTAATATAGACACTATACATGGTTAATATAGACAGTATACATGGTTAATATAGACACTATACATGGTTAATATAGACAGTATACAGGGTTAATATAGACACTATACATGGTTAATATAGACACTATACATGGTTAATATAGACAGTATAGATGGTTAATATAGACAGTATACATGGTTAATATAGACAGTATACATGGTTAATATAGACAGTATACATGGTTAATATAGACAGTATACAGTATATATGGTTAATATAGACAGTATACATGGTTAATATAGACAGTATACATGGTTAATATAGACAGTATACATGGTTAATATAGACAGTATAGATGGTTAATATAGACAGTATACATGGTTAATATAGACAGTATACATGGTTAATATAGACAGTATACATGGTTAATATAGACAGTATACATGGTTAATATAGACAGTATACATGGTTAATATAGACAGTATACATGGTTAATATAGACAGTATACGTGGTTAATATAGACAGTATACATGGTTAATATAGACAGTATACATGGTTAAAATAGACAGTATACATGGTTAATATAGACAGTAGACATGGTTAATATAGACAGTATACATGGTTAATATAGACAGTATACATGGTTAATATAGACAGTATACATGGTTAATATAGACACTATACATGGTTAATATAGACAGTATACATGGTTAATATAGACAGTATACATGGTTAATATAGACAGTATACATGGTTAATATAGACAGTATACATGGTTAATATAGACAGTATACATGGTTAATATAGACAGTATACAGTATACATGGTTAGTATAGACAGTATACATGGTTAATATAGACACTATACATGGTTAATATAGACAGTATATATGGTTAATATAGACAGTATACATGGTTAATATAGACAGTATACAGTATACATGGTTAGTATAGACAGTATACATGGTTAATATAGACAGTATACATGGTTAATATAGACACTATACATGGTTAATATAGACAGTATACATGGTTAATATAGACACTATACATGGTTAATATAGACAGTATACAGGGTTAATATAGACACTATACATGGTTAATATAGACACTATACATGGTTAATATAGACACTATACATGGTTAATATAGACAGTATACATGGTTAATATAGACAGTATACATGGTTAATATAGACAGTATACATGGTTAATATAGACAGTATACATGGTTAATATAGACACTATACATGGTTAATATAGACACTATACATGGTTAATATAGACACTATACATGGTTAATATAGACAGTATACATGGTTAATATAGACAGTATACATGGTTAATATAGACAGTATACATGGTTAATATAGACAGTATACATGGTTAATATAGACAGTATACATGGTTAATATAGACAGTATACATGGTTAATATAGACAGTATACATGGTTAATATAGACAGTATACATGGTTAATATAGACAGTATACAGTATACATGGTTAGTATAGACAGTATACATGGTTAATATAGACAGTATACATGGTTAATATAGACAGTATACATGGTTAATATAGACAGTATACATGGTTAGTATAGACAGTATACATGGTTAATATAGACAGTATACATGGTTAATATAGACAGTATACATGGTTAATATAGACAGTATATGGTTAATATAGACAGTATACATGGTTAATATAGACAGTATACATGGTTAATATAGACAGTATACATGGTTAATATAGACAGTATACATGGTTAATATAGACAGTATACATGGTTAATATAGACAGTATACATGGTTAATATAGACAGTATACATGGTTAATATAGACAGTATACATGGTTAATATAGACAGTATACATGGTTAATATAGACAGTATACATGGTTAATATAGACAGTAGACATGGTTAATATAGACAGTATACATGGTTAATATAGACAGTATACATGGTTAATATAGACAGTATACATGGTTAATATAGACAGTATACATGGTTAATATAGACAGTATATATGGTTAATATAGACAGTATACATGGTTAATATAGACAGTATACATGGTTAATATAGACAGTATACATGGTTAATATAGACAGTATACATGGTTAATATAGACAGTATACATGGTTAATATAGACAGTATACATGGTTAATATAGACAGTATACATGGTTAATATAGACAGTATACATGGTTAATATAGACAGTATACATGGTTAATATAGACAGTATACATGGTTAATATAGACAGTATACATGGTTAATATAGACAGTATACATGGTTAATATAGACAGTAGACAGTATACATGGTTAATATAGACAGTATACATGGTTAATATAGACAGTATACATGGTTAATATAGATACTATACATGGTTAATATAGACACTATACATGGTTAATATAGACAGTATACATGGTTAATATAGACAGTACACAGTATACATGGTTAATATAGACAGTATACATGGTTAATATAGACACTATACATGGTTAATATAGACACTATACATGGTTAATATAGACAGTATACATGGTTAATATAGACAGTATACAGACAGTATACATGGTTAATATAGACAGTATACATGGTTAATATAGACACTATACATGGTTAATATAGACAGTATACATGGTTAATATAGACAGTATACATGGTTAATATAGACAGTATACATGGTTAATATAGACAGTATACATGGTTAATATAGACAGTATACATGGTTAATATAGACAGTATACATGGTTAATATAGACAGTATACATGGTTAATATAGACAGTAGACATGGTTAATATAGACAGTATACGTGGTTAATATAGACAGTATACATGGTTAATATAGACAGTATACATGGTTAATATAGACAGTATACATGGTTAATATAGACAGTATATATGGTTAATATAGACAGTATACATGGTTAATATAGACAGTATACATGGTTAATATAGACACTATACATGGTTAATATAGACAGTATACATATACATGGTTAATATAGACAGTATATATGGTTAATATAGACAGTATACATGGTTAATATAGACAGTATACATGGTTAATATAGACAGTAGACATGGTTAATATAGACAGTATACATGGTTAATATAGACAGTATACATGGTTAATATAGACAGTATACATGGTTAATATAGACAGTATACATGGTTAATATAGACAGTATATATGGTTAATATAGACAGTATACATGGTTAATATAGACACTATACATGGTTAATATAGACAGTATACATGGTTAATAGACAGTAGACAGTATACATGGTTAATATAGACAGTATACATGGTTAATATAGACAGTATACATGGTTAATATAGACAGTATACATGGTTAATATAGACAGTAGACAGTACATGGTTAATATAGACAGTATACATGGTTAATATAGACAGTATACATGGTTAATATAGACACTATACATGGTTAATATAGACACTATACATGGTTAATATAGACAGTATACATGGTTAATATAGACAGTACACAGTATACATGGTTAATATAGACAGTATACATGGTTAATATAGACACTATACATGGTTAATATAGACACTATACATGGTTAATATAGACAGTATACATGGTTAATATAGACAGTATACATGGTTAATATAGACAGTATACATGGTTAATATAGACACTATACATGGTTAATATAGACAGTATACATGGTTAATATAGACAGTATACATGGTTAATATAGACAGTATACATGGTTAATATAGACAGTATACAGTATACATGGTTAATATAGACAGTATACATGGTTAATATAGACAGTATACATGGTTAATATAGACACTATACATGGTTAATATAGACAGTATACATGGTTAATATAGACAGTATACATGGTTAATATAGACAGTATACATGGTTAATATAGACAGTATACATGGTTAATATAGACACTATACATGGTTAATATAGACAGTATACATGGTTAATATAGACAGTATACATGGTTAATATAGACAGTATACATGGTTAATATAGACAGTATACATGGTTAATATAGACAGTATACATGGTTAATATAGACAGTAGACATGGTTAATATAGACAGTATACATGGTTAATATAGACAGTATACATGGTTAATATAGACAGTATACATGGTTAATATAGACAGTATACATGGTTAATATAGACAGTAGACATGGTTAATATAGACAGTATACATGGTTAATATAGACAGTATACAGTATACATGGTTAATATAGACACTATACATGGTTAATATAGACAGTATACATGGTTAATATAGACAGTATACATGGTTAATATAGACAGTATACATGGTTAATATAGACAGTATACATGGTTAATATAGACAGTATACAGTATACATGGTTAATATAGACAGTATACATGGTTAATATAGACAGTATACATGGTTAATATAGACAGTATACATGGTTAATATAGACAGTATACATGGTTAATATAGACAGTATACATGGTTAATATAGACAGTATACATGGTTAATATAGACAGTATACATGGTTAATATAGACAGTATACATGGTTAATATAGACAGTATACATGGTTAATATAGACACTATACATGGTTAATATAGACAGTATACATGGTTAATATAGACAGTATACATGGTTAATATAGACACTATACATGGTTAATATAGACAATATACATGGTTAATATATACAGTATGCATGGTTAATATAGACAGTATACATGGTTAATATAGACAGTATACATGGTTAATATAGACACTATACATGGTTAATATAGACAGTATACATGGTTAATATAGACAGTATACATGGTTAATATAGACAGTATACATGGTTAATATAGACAGTATACATGGTTAATATAGACAGTATTCATGGTTAATATAGACACTATACATGGTTAATATAGACAGTATACATGGTTAATATAGACAGTATACATGGTTAATATAGACAGTATACATGGTTAATATAGACAGTATACATGGTTAATATAGACAGTAGACACTATACATGGTTAATATAGACAGTATACATGGTTAATATAGACAGTATGCATGGTTAATATAGACAGTATACATGGTTAATATAGACAGTATACATGGTTAATATAGACAGTATACATGGTTAATATAGACAGTATACATGGTTAATATAGACAGTATACATGGTTAATATAGACAGTATACATGGTTAATATAGACAGTATACATGGTTAATATAGACCGTATACATGGTTAATATAGACAGTATACATGGTTAATATAGACACTATACATGGTTAATATAGACAGTATACATGGTTAATATAGACAGTATACATGGTTAATATAGACACTATACATGGTTAATATAGACAGTATACATGGTTAATATAGACACTATACATGGTTAATATAGACAGTATACATGGTTAATATAGACACTATACATGGTTAATATAGACAGTATACATGGTTAATATAGACAGTATACATGGTTAATATAGACAGTATACATGGTTAATATAGACAGTATACATGGTTAATATAGACAGTATACATGGTTAATATAGACAGTATACAGTATACATGGTTAATATAGACAGTATACATGGTTAATATAGACAGTATACATGGTTAATATAGACAGTATACATGGTTAATATAGACAGTATACATGGTTAATATAGACACTATACATGGTTAATATAGACAGTATACATGGTTAATATAGACACTATACATGGTTAATATAGACAGTATACATGGTTAATATAGACAGTATACATGGTTAATATAGACAGTATACATGGTTAATATAGACAGTATACATGGTTAATATAGACAGTATACATGGTTAATATAGACAGTATACATGGTTAATATAGACAGTATACATGGTTAATATAGACACTATACATGGTTAATATAGACAGTATACATGGTTAATATAGACACTATACATGGTTAATATAGACAGTGTAGATGGTTAATATAGACAGTATACATGGTTAATATAGACAGTGTACATGGTTAATATAGACAGTATACATGGTTAATATAGACAGTATACATGGTTAATATAGACAGTATACATGGTTAATATAGACAGTGTAGATGGTTAATATAGACAGTGTACATGGTTAATATAGACAGTATACATGGTTAATATAGACAGTATACATGGTTAATGTAGACAGTGTAGATGGTTAATATAGACAGTATACATGGTTAATATAGACAGTATACAGTATACATGGTTAATATAGACAGTATACATGGTTAATATAGACAGTATACATGGTTAATATAGACCGTATACATGGTTAATATAGACAGTAGACATGGTTAATATAGACAGTATAGATGGATAATATAGACAGTATACATGGTTAATATAGACAGTATACATGGTTAATATAGACAGTATACATGGTTAATATAGACAGTATACATGGTTAATATAGACAGTATACATGGTTAATATAGACAGTAGACATGGTTAATATAGACAGTATACAGTATACATGGTTAATATAGACAGTATACATGGTTAATATAGACAGTAGACATGGTTAATATAGACAGTATACATGGTTAATATAGACAGTATACATGGTTAATATAGACAGTGTATGGTTAATGTAGGCATTATACATAGACAGTTAATATTTGCCAGTTACCTGCTATATCACATTTATCAATAAAAGTGCTCTTCGGGTTCTTGTGTGTGTGTTTTTTCTAAACAAATCAAAACATGGGTGGAATTAATCATGCTTATCTTGACCAAATATAAATGAGACCAGGTTTTCATCACTATTGATGTTTATTGCTTTGAACTGAACAAATTGGAAGGACACATTTTACATACAGAATTTTATGGAAATGATAAATGAGCCCCGTTGACCACAAATGAAGGCAGGTCTACACACCACATGAGTTCTACAGTGTGTGTGCTGTGAATGCATTTCTTGCCCTTCATGTGTCTTCCTGTCTTGTTGCAATCTAGAATGAATTTCCTAACATCTCACTACTGTCAGGGGCTCCTACAGTATATAGTTACAGCAGACCAAGTTAGGAGAGTCAGACACTAACACACGTAACAGCATCACTCACACTTACTTCCGGTATTGGAGTTGTTGGTTGGGGCGGATAGGGCATCCTCCTCACAATGGCTGCAGAAGCTGGGGTCCTTGGGATATGTTGTCTCCTTCTGGATTTGAGGTCTTACCAAATCCTTGCCCAGCTCCTCTAGAAAGAGCTGTCTCCTCTGGATGTGAGGTCTTACCAAAGCCCCTGCCCTGCCCAGCTCCTCTAGAAAGAGACATCTCCTCTGGATGTGAGGTCTTACCAATGCCCTGCCCTGCCCAGCTCCTCTAGAAAGAAATGTCTCCTCTGGATGTGAGGTCTTACCAAATCCTGCCCAGCTCCTCTAGAAAGAGCTGTCTCCTCTGGATGTGAGGTCTTACCAATGCCTTGCCCAGCTCCTCTAGAAAGAGCTGTCTCCTCTGGATGTGAGGTCTTACCAAAGCCTTGCCCAGCTCCTCTAGAAAGAGCTGTCTCATCTGGATGTGAGGTCTTCTGGATGTGAGGTCTTGCAAAGCCTTGCCCAGCTCCTCTAGAAAGAGCTGTCTCCTCTGGATGTGAGGTCTTACCAAAGCCTTGCCCAGCTCCTCTAGAAAGAGCTGTCTCCTCTGGATGTGAGGTCTTACCAAAGCCTTGCCCAGCTCCTCTAGAAAGAGCTGTCTCCTCTGGATGTGAGGTCTTACCAAAGCCTTGCCCAGCTCCTCTAGAAAGAGCTGTCTCCTCTGGATGTGAGGTCTTACCAAAGCCTTGCCCAGCTCCTCTAGAAAGAGCTGTCTCCTCTGGATGTGAGGTCTTACCAAAGCCTTGCCCAGCTCCTCTAGAAAGAGCTGTCTCCTCTGGATGTGAGGTCTTACCAAATCCTTGCCCAGCTACTCTAGAAAGAGCTGTCTCCTCTGGATGTGAGGTCTTACCAAAGCCTTGCCCAGCTACTCTAGAAAGAGCTGTCTCCTCTGGATGTGAGGTCTTACCAATGCCTTGCCCAGCTCCTCTAGAAAGAGCTGTCTCCTCTGGATGTGAGGTCTTACCAAAGCCTTGCCCAGCTCCTCTAGAAAGAGCTGTCTCCTCTGGATGTGAGGTCTTACCAAAGCCTTGCCCAGCTCCTCTAGAAAGAGCTGTCTCCTCTGGATGTGAGGTCTTACCAAAGCCTTGCCCAGCTCCTCTAGAAAGAGCTGTCTCCTCTGGATGTGAGGTCTTACCAAAGCCTTGCCCAGCTACTCTAGAAAGAGCTGTCTCCTCTGGATGTGAGGTCTTACCAAAGCCTTGCCCAGCTCCTCTAGAAAGAGCTGTCTCCTCTGGATGTGAGGTCTTACCAAAGCCTTGCCCAGCTCCTCTGGAAAGAGCTGTCTCCTCTGGATGTGAGGTCTTACCAAAGCCTTGCCCAGCTCCTCTAGAAAGAGCTGTCTCCTCTGGATGTGAGGTCTTACCAAAGCCTTGCCCAGCTCCTCTAGAAAGAGCTGTCTCCTCTGGATGTGAGGTCTTACCAAAGCCTTGCCCAGCTCCTCTAGAAAGAGCTGTCTCCTCTGGAGCTTCCCCCTGTTCCAATCTGGGTTATTATTCTGCATTTGTAGCCAGTCACCAACTTGTCTAAATTGTCTACTCCTCCTTTTGTGGCGTTGTAATCCATTATGAGTTCTGATGTTCCAGATTTTCCCATCCCTATGCAGTGTACTCATGAGTACCACATCTTTGGCACTTTGATTGGCCTTGAACACAAATGGGCAGTTAAGAACAAATTGTTATTTTCAATGACGGCCTAGGAACAGTGGATAACTGCCTTGTTCAGGGGCAGAACGACAGCTTTTTTACTTTGTCAGCTCGGGGATTCGATCTTGCAACCTTTCGGTTACAAGTCCAACGCTCTAACCACTAGGCTACGCTGCCGCCCCAATTGATAGCCCTGTTCAGTTTATTCACAGGGATTCAGTGGATCTGAAAACACCAAGGATGAGAAAAACACCCCTTCCCTCCAGATTAGTGCAGAACAGAATGATTTTCTGGATGGTGTCTGGGATGAACAGTTCAAAACAAGACTTTATGTTCTGCACATGAGTAACCATCCGCCTCGGCCCTGGTGTAACCGCCATCCGCGTCGGCCCTGGTGTAACCGCCATCCGCGTCGGCCCTGGTGTAACCGCCATCCGCCTCGGCCCTGGTGTAACCGCCATCCGCGTCGGCCCTGGTGTAACCGCCATCCGCCTCGGCCCTGGTGTAACCGCCATCCGCCTCGGCCCTGGTGTAACCGCCATCCGCGTCGGCCCTGGTGTAACCGCCATCCGCCTCGGCCCTGGTGTAACCGCCATCCGCCTCGGCCCTGGTGTAACCGCCATCCGTCTCGGCCCTGGTGTAACCGCCATCCGCCTCGGCCCTGGTGTAACCGCCATCCGCCTCGGCCCTGGTGTAACCGCCATCCGCCTCGGCCCTGGTGTAACCGCCATCCGTCTCGGCCCTGGTGTAACCGCCATCCGCCTCGGCCCTGGTGTAACCGCCATCCGCCTCGGCCCTGGTGTAACCGCCATCCGCCTCGGCCCTGGTGTAACCGCCATCCGCCTCGGCCCTGGTGTAACCGCCATCCGCCTCGGCCCTGGTGTAACCGCCATCCGCCTCGGCCCTGGTGTAACCGCCATCCGCGTCGGCCCTGGTGTAACCGCCATCCGCCTCGGCCCTGGTGTAACCGCCATCCGCCTCGGCCCTGGTGTAACCGCCATCCGCGTCGGCCCTGGTGTAACCGCCATCCGCGTCGGCCCTGGTGTAACCGCCATCCGCGTCGGCCCTGGTGTAACCGCCATCCCCCTCGGCCCTGGTGTAACCGCCATCCGCGTCGGCCCTGGTGTATCCGCCATCCGCGTCGGCCCTGGTGGCATCCTTATCACATTGGCAGCCTTGAAGGGTGGCTCGTTCCTTGGGCAAGAATACAATTCAATAAAAAATAAAAATTTGACATCCGTATTTCTCCTCCTGCAGGATGCTGATGAGCTGGTTGCTGACAGGCTGGTCCTGAGGCTGGCTGCTGACAGGCTGGTCCTGAGGTTAGCTGAGGGTCAATCTCATCGTCTTCTTCCAACTCACTGTCAGACTCTGAATTGACAGAGACATGATCCTCATATAAAATGCTTCATCTTCCAAAGTGCAAGACTCTCCTTCCACACTAGCTTCTCTCTCTGAAGACTCTCCTTCCACACTAGCTTCTCTCTCTGAATACTCTCCTTCCACACTAGCTTCTCTCTGAAGATTCTCCTTCCACACTAGCTTCTCTCTCTGAAGACTCTCCTTCCACACTAGCTTCTCTCTCTGAAGACTCTCCTTCCACACCAGCTTCTCTCTCTGCAGAGATTATTTTTGTCAAACTGATTGATTGTGGTAAGGAGCCACACATGCAAAGCGATTTATTTGTTGTTTCCCTCCCCCAATGAATACCTGGCTGGGGTAGAGGCAGACAGGCAGGCAGACAGACAGGCAGACAGGCAGACAGACAGACAGACAGACAGACAGACAGACAGACAGACAGACAGACAGACCTTTTTGTAACATTTTTACTTGTTTTCACTCTGTCACACTTTTATTACCCTCGGGACCAGGGTATAAATGTGTTGTTTTACACGGTATTTACAGAAAATGAGCCAAGGCCAATGAGTCTCAGGTTGAAAAAAAGTATTAATTGTGTCATTTTTATTTGAGTAAACATTGAGTCCCACAGATCCTAACACCAACACAAGGCTGTTACCAAAGCTCTACTAATTAAATAGTTAGTGAAATAGTTAGTGAAATAGTTAGTGAAATAGTTAGTGAAATAGTTAGTTAAATAGTGAATTAAATAGTTAGTTAAATAGTTAGTTAAATAGTGAATTAAATAGTTAGTTAAATAGTCAATTAGTTAGTTAAATAGTGAATTAAATAGTTAGTTAAATAGTGAATTAAATAGTTAGTGAAATAGTTAATTAAATAGTGAATTAAATAGTTAGTTAAATAGTGAATTAAATAGTTAGTTAAATAGTGAATTAAATAGTTAGTTAAATAGTCAATTAAATAGTTAGTGAAATAGTTCATTAAATAGTTAATTAAATAGTTAAATAGTTAGTGAAATAGTTAATTAAATTGTTCATTAAATAGTTAATAAAATAGTGAATTAAATAGTTAGTTAAATAGTGAATTAAATAGTTAGTTAAATAGTGAATTACATAGTTAGTTAAATAGTGAATTAAATAGTTAGTTAAATAGTGAATGAAATAGTTAGTTAAATAGTCAATTAAATAGTTAGTGAAGTAGTTAATTAAATAGTTAATTAAATAGTGAAATAGTGAATTAAATAGTTAGTGAAATAGTGAATTAAATAGTTAGTGAAAGAGCCTGTTGTATAAGAAGAATGTGACAAATACATTTTGATTTGACTGATGTTTGATTGTGTCTGGCTGGTTGAGGGTTGCAGTCATGTGTTTCTGCCTTTTTCTTTCTGACAATATAACATATGACATATCAATTATAACATATAACATATAAAGTACAACATATAAAGTATAATATATAATATATAACATATAACATATAAAGCATAATATATAATATATAATATATAACATATAGAGTATAACATATAAAGTATAACATATAATATATAACATACAATACAGACTATAACATGTAAAGTATAACATAGAGAGTATAACATATACCATATAACATATACTATATAATATATAATATATAACATATAATATATAACATATAGAGTATAACATATAACATATAACATATAATATATAATATATAACATATAATATATAACATATAGAGTATAACATATAACATATAATATACAACATATAACATATAACATATATCATATAATATATAAAGTATAACATATAATATATAACATATAGAGTATAATATATAACATATAATATATAATATACAACATATAACATATAACATATAACATATAGAGTATAATATATATCATATAATATATAAAGTATAACATATAATATATAACATATAGAGTATAATATATAACATATAATATATAATATATAACATACAACATATAACATATAATATATAATATATAACATATAACATATAATATATAACATATAACATATAACATATACTATATAATATATAATATATAACATATAATATATAACATATAGAGTATAACATATAACATATAACATATAATATATAATATATAACATATAATATATAACATATAGAGTATAACATATAACATATAATATACAACATATAACATATAACATATATCATATAATATATAAAGTATAACATATAATATATAACATATAGAGTATAATATATAATATATAATATACAACATATAATATATAACATATAGAGTATAATATATAATATATAATATACAACATATAACATATAACATATAATATATAATATATAACATATAGAGTATAACATATAACATATAACATATAATATATAATATATAACATATAATATATAACATATAGAGTATAACATATAACATATAATATACAACATATAACATATAACATATATCATATAATATATAAAGTATAACATATAATATATAACATATAGAGTATAATATATAATATATAATATACAACATATAACATATAATATATAACATATAGAGTATAATATATAACATATAATATATAATATATAATATACAACATATAACATATAACATATAGAGTATAATATATATCATATAATATATAAAGTATAACATATAATATATAACATACAACATATAACATATAATATATAATATATAACATATAACATATAATATATAAAGTATAACATATAATATATAACATATAGAGTATAATATATAACATATAATATATAAATATAACATATAATATATAACATATAGAGTATAATATATAACATATAATATATAACATATAATATATAACATATAACATATACCATATAACATATAATATATAACATATAACATATACTATATAACATATAACATATAATATATAACATATAACATATAATATATAACATATAGCATATAATATATAGAGTATAACATATAACATATAATATATAACATAACATATATAATATATAACATATAACATATAATATATAACATATAACATATAATGTATAATATATAACATATAACATATAGCATATAATATATAGAGTATAACATATACCATATAATATATAATATATAATATATAACATAAAATATATAATATATAACATATAACATATAATGTATAATATATAACATATAATATATAATATATAACATATAATATATAATATATAACATACAATATATAACATATAATGTATAATATGTCTGTCTGTCTGTCTGTCTGTCTGTCTGTCTGTCTGTCTGTCTGTCTGTCTGTCTGTCTGTCTGTCTGTCTGTCTGTCTGTCTGTCTGTCTGTCTGTCTGTCTGTCTGCAGCTAGGATCTACACTGTTCTGTCTGTCTGTCTGTCTGTCTGTCTGTCTGTCTGTCTGTCTGTCTGTCTGTCTGTCTGTCTGTCTGTCTGTCTCCAGCTTGGATTTACACTGTTCTGTAGGTCTGTCTGTCTGTAAGTATGTCTGTCTATCTATCTCTAGCTAGGATCTACTCTGTCTGTCTCCTCTCAGCTCGGATCTGAGTGTCCTGTCATCTCCCAAGTGTCACAACTTTGTAGCTACATACCTTAGCAACAGAGAGAAGAGGCAGTCCAAGATGAGAGAGAGAGAGAGAGAGAGAGAAAGAGAGAGAGAGAGAGAGAGAGAGAGAGAGAGAGAGACCCGCTAATTATCAAAATCCAACCACCTAAAAGGAAGTGGTTCCCAAACCTTCCGTAACAAAGCCTAGACTAGACAGGACGAGACAGGGTTGTACTCTACACCAGGACTAGACAGGGCTGTACTCTACACCAGGACTAGACAGGGTTGTACTCTACACCAGGACTAGACAGGGTTGTACTCTACACCAGGACTAGACAGGGCTGTACTCTACACCAGGACTAGACAGGGCTGTACTCTACACCAGGACTAGACAGGGCTGTACTCTACACCAGGACTAGACAGGGTTGTACTCTACACCAGGACTAGACAGGGCTGTACTCTACACCAGGACTAGACAGGGCTGTACTCTACACCAGGACTAGACAGGGTTGTACTCTACACCAGGACTAGACAGGGTTGTACTCTACACCAGGACTAGACAGGGCTGTACTCTACACCAGGACTAGACAGGGCTGTACTCTACACCAGGACTAGACAGGGCTGTACTCTACACCAGGACTAGACAGGGCTGTACTCTACACCAGGACTAGACAGGGCTGTACTCTACACCAGGACTAGACAGGGCTGTACTCTACACCAGGACTAGACAGGGCTGTACTCTACACCAGGACTAGACAGGGCTGTACTCTACACCAGGACTAGACAGGGCTGTACTCTACACCAGGACTAGACAGGGTTGTACTCTACACCAGGACTAGACAGGGCTGTACTCTACACCAGGACTAGACAGGGTTGTACTCTACACCAGGTTGTACTCTACACCAGGACTAGACAGGGCTGTACTCTACACCAGGACTAGACAGGGTTGTACTCTACACCAGGACTAGACAGGGCTGTACTCTACACCAGGACTAGACAGGGCTGTACTCTACACCAGGACTAGACAGGGTTGTACTCTACAGGACTAGACAGGGCTTGGCTACTCTACACCAGGACTAGACAGGGTTGTACTCTACACCAGGACTAGACAGGGCTGTACTCTACACCAGGACTAGACAGGGCTGTACTCTACACCAGGACTAGACAGGGCTGTACTCTACACCAGGACTAGACAGGGCTGTACTCTACACCAGGACTAGACAGGGCTGTACTCTACACCAGGACTAGACAGGGCTGTACTCTACACCAGGACTAGACAGGGCTGTACTCTACACCAGGACTAGACAGGGCTGTACTCTACACCAGGACTAGACAGGGCTGTACTCTACACCAGGACTAGACACAGGGGTGTGACTGAACCATTTCTCCAATACTGGACTTAAATAAGCGTTTTGCTGCTGAGGTTTTCCCATAATTCATAGAGGCATTGGTAGGCTGGTCACATACTCTGTCACTGTGGCAATAGGACTTTCCCTCTCTCTCTCTCTCTCTCTCTCTCTCTCTCTCTCTCTCTCTCTCTCTCTCTCTCTCTCTCTCTCCCTCTCCCTCTCTCTCTCACTCTCTATCTCTCTTCCTCTCCCCCTCTCTCTCTCTCTCTCTCTCTCTCTCTCTCTCTCACTCTCTCTCTCTTTCTGTCTCTTGCGCACTTTCTCTATCCCTGTTAATGTATATTTCTCTCTGTCTCTCACTCTATTGCTCTCTCACTCATTTGCTCTGTCTCTCTATGTATATACATCTAATCACTCACGCTCTATCTTCCTTTCTTTCGACCTCTCTCCCATCCTCCTGCTTATTATTGCGATATTGAGTCTGAGTAGGGATCGTCTGGTATAATTGTCTAATAAAAACTCGACCATTCTGAAGCCAAGAGGTACTCATTTTAACGCAAAGTGAGCAATATAACCCACCCGTAGCATGTACTCCAGCAGGTATATCTCACTGGTCACCATAGCAGCACCCACCTGCAGCACGCGCTCTATAGCAACTTCAGGTACATTTTCAAAGCTTCGACAAAGACCTTTGTTCGAAACACATCCGTGTCTTTCAACGTGAATAAATGATCGTGAACTACCTGCAAAAATGAATGCTGCCCATCCCATTCAGATACACTATCACAACAACAACAAACGACTACTTTTGAGTTGACAGTGAGCCAGGGAGGGATGGCAGTGAGATGGCACATTGATAATGTTTCTCTGATAAGCGACAGAGATAATCACATCAATAACAAATGCAGACTGGCACCGTAATGTGACGGAGACTGGATATATATATATATATACACAGTATATGCAGTGCATTCAGAAGGTATTAGGACCACTTGAATATCTTCTGTTCTTTTCCAATACTCCGTAATGACAAAGCAGAAAAACATTCACAATGTTGAGTTCTCTCTAGACCCTGGAGAGAGAAAATTAACTGTTACTTCATGAAACAGTTGATCTACAACCCCCTCCCTCCCTCCCTCCCTCCCCCCACACACACACACACACACCCTGTCAACCCTCTTCTACTCTCTCTCTCTCTCCCCCTTCCTCCCCTCCTCTATTTCCCAGCCTTCAATCACTTTATACTTCTGCCAAGTCAGCGTTGCGCGTTTCAAAACTATTGTTTGGCCAATTGGGTCCACTAGCCGCCCCCCCACACCCCTGGCACGCCCACCTCCAATCAATAGCTGTCTTCTCCAGTCACTCCCCAACAGACCTCAAACTCTGTTTGTCTGAGTCAGGATTTATTGTGCCTTGCCCGGGTTGAGGACTCAATCTGCCACACACCATCGATCAAAATCGCAAGCGGCCAACGATTAACTTTTTCCTCGCCCCGCAGAGAGACACTTGAACAGAACATTATCTCCCGGGCTCACATCACCTGGTGCCGGCCTCTGAGATTGGCTACTCGTTCGCGTGGTACTTTGTTACAGGCCGCGTCACATCAGTCAAGCTAAGGAGCAGAGAAGGAGAGACGGAGAGGAGAGAGGTGACAGAGAAGGAGAGCCGGAGAGGAGAGAGGTGACAGAGAAGGAGAGCCAGAGAGGAGAGAGGTGACAGAGAAGGAGAGCCGGAGAGGAGAGAGGTGACAGAGAAGGAGAGCCGGAGAGGAGAGAGGTGACAGAGAAGGAGAGCCGGAGAGGAGAGAGGTGACAGAGAAGGAGAGAGGTGACAGAGAAGGAGAGCCGGAGAGGAGAGAGGTGACAGAGAAGGAGAGCCGGAGAGGAGAGAGGTGACAGAGAAGGAGAGCCGGAGAGGAGAGAGGTGACAGAGAAGGAGAGCCGGAGAGGAGAGGTGACAGAGAAGGAGAGCCGGAGAGGAGAGAGGTGACAGAGAAGGAGAGAGGTGACAGAGAAGGAGAGCCGGAGAGGAGAGAGGTGACAGAGAAGGAGAGCCGGAGAGGAGAGAGGTGACAGAGAAGGAGAGAGGTGACAGAGAAGGAGAGCCGGAGAGGAGAGAGGTGACAGAGAAGGAGAGCCGGAGAGGAGAGAGGTGACAGAGAAGGAGAGCCGGAGAGGAGAGAGGTGACAGAGAAGGAGAGAGGTGACAGAGAAGGAGAGCCGGAGAGGAGAGAGGTGACAGAGAAGGAGAGCCGGAGAGGAGAGAGGTGACAGAGAAGGAGAGCCGGAGAGGAGAGAGGTGACAGAGAAGGAGAGAGGTGACAGAGAAGGAGAGCCGGAGAGGAGAGAGGTGACAGAGAAGGAGAGCCGGAGAGGAGAGAGGTGACAGAGAGGAGAGCCGGAGAGGAGAGAGGTGACAGAGAAGGAGAGCCGGAGAGGAGAGAGGTGACAGAGAAGGAGAGCCGGAGAGGAGAGAGGTGACAGAGAAGGAGAGCCGGAGAGGAGAGAGGTGACAGAGAAGGAGAGCCGGAGAGGAGAGAGGTGACAGAGAAGGAGAGCCGGAGAGGAGAGAGGTGACAGAGAAGGAGAGCCGGAGAGGAGAGAGGTGACAGAGAAGGAGAGCCGGAGAGGAGAGAGGTGACAGAGAAGGAGAGCCGGAGAGGAGAGAGGTGACAGAGAAGGAGAGAGGTGACAGAGAAGGAGAGCCGGAGAGGAGAGAGGTGACAGAGAAGGAGAGCCGGAGACAAGAGAGGTGACAGAGAAGGAGAGCCAGAGAGGAGAGAGATGACAGAGAAGGAGAGCCAGAGAGGAGAGAGGTGACAGAGAAGGAGAGCCAGAGGAGGAGACAGGTGACAGAGAAGGAGAGCCGGAGAGGAGAGAGGTGACAGAGAAGGAGAGAGGTGACAGAGAAGGAGAGCCGGAGAGGAGAGAGGTGACAGAGAAGGAGAGAGGTGACAGAGAAGGGCCAAGGATTTTCCCTCTGTTTTTACAACTCCTATTTCATCTCACTGTAACAGAATCAATTGTCTGTATCATTTTTTGGGGGGGTTGGAATATTTTTGCTTTGTCATATTTTATGTACTTTAATATATTTAAGGGGTATAGAGTGTTGGAGATGTTGTGTCTGTCAGTGTCCCTGTCATATTGCAAACATACTGATTGTGTCTGTCAGTGTCCCTGTCATATTGCAAACATACTGATTGATATATTACAAAAAGAGGGTATATGGTGTAACATTACATTAAACCATCCAGAAAGTACTTTTGATATGTCACATTGATATGGCACATTGATATGTCACATTGATATGTCACATTGATATGGCACATTGATTTGGCACATTGATATGGCACATTGATATGTTACGTTGATATTTATCATTGATATGTCACATTGATATGTCACATTGATATTTATCATTGATATGTCACATTGATATGTCACATTGATATGTCACATTGATATGTCACATTGATATTTATCATTGATATGTCACATTGATATTTATCATTGATATGTTATCATTGATATGTCACATTGATATGTCACATTGATATGGCACATTGATATGTCACATTGATATGGCACATTGATATTTATCATTGATATGTCACATTGATATGTCACATTGATATGGCACATTGATATGTCACATTGATATTTATCATTGATATGGCACATTGATATGGCACATTGATATGTCACATTGATATGTCACATTGATATGTCACATTGATATTTATCATTGATATGGCACATTGATATGTCACATTGATATGGCACATTGATATGTCACATTGATATTTATCATTGATATGTCACATTGATATGGCACATTGATATGTCACATTGATATGTCACATTGATATTTATCATTGATATGTCACATTGATATTTATCATTGATATGTCACATTGATATGTCACATTGATATGTCACATTGATATGTCACATTGATATTTATCATTGATATGTCACATTGATATTTATCATTGATATGTCACATTGATATGTCACATTGATATGTATCATTGATATGTCACATTGATATGTCACATTGATATACGTTGATATTTATCATTGATATGTCACATTGATTTGTAACATTGATACATATCTGTGTAGTATCATAGTGTCTGTAGTAGCAGACTGTCTGTAATATTATAGTGTCTGTAGTAGCATACTGTCTGTAGTATCATAGTGTCTGTAGTATCATAGTGTCTGTAGTATCATACTGTCTGTAGTATTATAGTGTCTGTAGTAGCAGACTGTCTGTAGTATTATAGTGTCTGTAGTAGCATACTGTCTGTAGTATCATAGTGTCTGTAGTATCATAGTGTCTGTAGTATCATACTGTCTGTAGTATTATAGTGTCTATAGTATTATAGTGTCTGTAGTAGCATACTGTCTGTAGTATTATAGTGTCTGTAGTAGCATACTGTCTGTAGTAGCATACTGTCTGTAGTATCATAGTGTCTGTAGTATCATACTGTCTGTAGTATCATACTGTCTATAGTATTATAGTGTCTATAGTAGCATACTGTCTGTAGTAGCAGACTGTCTGTAGTATCATAGTGGCTGTAGTATCATAGTGTCTGTAGTATCATACTGTCTATAGTATTATAGTGTCTGTATTATTATAGTGTCTGTAGTAGCAGACTGTCTGTAGTATTATAGTGTCTGTAGTAGCATACTGTCTGTAGTAGCATACTGTCTGTAGTATCATAGTGTCTGTAGTATCATACTGTCTGTAGTATTATAGTGTCTGTAGTAGCATACTGTCTGTAGTAGCATACTGTCTGTAGTAGCATACTGTCTGTAGTATTATAGTGTCTGTAGTAGCATACTGTCTGTAGTAGCATACTGTCTGTAGTATTATAGTGTCTGTAGTAGCATACTGTCTGTAGTATCATACTGTCTGTAGTATCATACTGTCTGTAGTATTATAGTGTCTGTAGTAGCATACTGTCTGTAGTAGCATACTGTCTGTAGTATTATAGTGTCTGTAGTATCATACTGTCTGTAGTAGCAGACTGTCTGTAGTATTATAGTGTAGTAGAGGTTATGGCCTCCGGCAGGTGTCTGCTATTCTCTTCTGATTACTCTGCGTTGCGTCATCACCTCCCCTGTAAAAGCAGAAGTGAGGTGTGCGTTCCAGCACAACATGGCTGCCTTTGTCCCAGGTCAACAGTAGTATAACAGGTCTGTTGTCCCAGGTCACCAGTAGTATAACAGGTCTGTTGTCCCAGGTCACCAGTAGTATAACAGGTCTGTTGTCCCAGGTCACCAGTAGTATAACAGGTCTGTTGTCCCAGGTCACCAGTAGTATAACAGGTCTGTTGTCCCAGGTCAACAGTAGTATAACCACTATAACAGGGAATAAGGTGCCATTTTGAAAGCAAAACTAGAACCCAAAATATCGTCTTCGCCCCGGAACCTCTAGGGGTCCATTTTACCCCCTTCCTAAATGGTTGCTCTCTTTTGTATTTTAAGTTCTTGTTAATCATGTTTAATGAGCTTTAATGCATTTCTGAAGAGAGTCCTGGAGCAGAGAAACAAGCCTGAGACTTCAGCACTACTGTCCTCTTCAATCAATACCTCTGTTCATTTAACTCTCCTCACTGTGTGTGTTGGGGGATGGTACATGGGTCTCTGAGTTTGTGTGTGTGTGTGTGTGTGTGTGTGTGTGTGTGTGTGTGTGTGTGTGTGTGTGTGTGTGTGTGTGTGTGCGTGCGTGCGTGCGTGCGTGCGTGCGTGCGTGCGTGCGTGCGTGCGTGCGTGTCGTCCGTCCGTCCGTCCGTCCGTGAGTATGTGTATTTGACTCTCTCTTCACACCAGAGGCCAGTTTACACGTTTGAGGTTGAGCCCTGATACTATGCCATTCCATTTGATCTTCTGAATCACTTCCTGGATCAGGTGTTGTGGGAAAGTACATTTCACCCCTTTTCCGCAAGAGCTTTCTATTTGATCAGATCCAACTAGCTTTCTATTTAATCTGATCCAACAAGCTGCAACAAGCTTTCTATTTGAACAACAAGCTTTTTCTATTTGATCAGATCCAACTAGCTGCAACAAGCTTTCTATTTGATCTGATCCAACTAACAAGCTTTCTATTTGATCAGATCCAACAAGCTGCAACAAGCTTTCTATTTGATCTGATCCAACTAGCTGCAACAAGCTTTCTATTTGATCTGATCCAACTTTCTAGCTTTTTCTATTTGATCAGATCCAACAAGCTGCAACAAGCTTTCTATTTGATCAGATCCAACTAGCTTTCTATTTGATCAGATCCAACTAGCTGCTGCAACAAGCTTTCTATTTGATCTGATCCAACAAGCTGCAACAAGCTTTCTATTTGATCAGATCCAACTAGCTGCAACAAGCTTTCTATTTGATCAGATCCAACTAGCTGCAACAAGCTTTCTATTTGATCTGATCCAACTAGCTTTCTATTTGATCAGATCCAACTAGCTGCAACAAGCTTTCTATTTGATCTGATCCAACTAGCTTTCTATTTGATCTGATCCAACTAGCTGCAACAAGCTTTCTATTTGATCAGATCCAACAACTAACAAGCTGCAACAAGCTTTCTATTTGATCAACAAGCTTTCTATTTGATCAGATCCAACTAGCTGCAACAAGCTTTCTATTTGATCAGATCCAACAAGCTTTCTATTTGATCAGATCCAACTAGCTGCAACAAGCTTTCTATTTGATCAGATCCAACTAGCTGCAACAAGCTTTCTATTTGATCAGATCCAACTAGCTGCAACAAGCTTTCTATTTGATCAGATCCAACTAGCTGCAACAAGCTTTCTATTTGATCAGATCCAACAAGCTGCAACAAGCTTTCTATTTGATCAGATCCAACAAGCTGCAACAAGCTTTCTATTTGATCAGATCCAACTAGCTGCAACAAGCTTTCTATTTGATCAGATCCAACTAGCTTTCTATTTGATCAGATCCAACTAGCTTTCTATTTGATCAGATCCAACTAGCTGCAACAAGCTTTCTATTTGATCTGATCCAACTAGCTTTCTATTTGATCAGATCCAACAAGCTGCAACAAGCTTTCTATTTCATCAGATCCAACTAGCTGCAACAAGCTTTCTATTTGATCAGATCCAACAAGCTGCAACAAGCTTTCTATTTGATCAGATCCAACTAGCTGCCATTTTGAAAAGGTTGTAACGGATTCCAGTAACAACTGGACCTCGTCACTGGGTTTGTTTCCAAGGAGTTGTTCCGACGGGTACAGGGTCCCATTTGGGCCTTGCTGTTGTTATTTCCGTGGGAATAGCCGTGTTACCAGAGTAACCTTGACCTCTGTTGTCGTCTTCCTTTAATGGTTTAACGAGGAGAGAAGTGTTAAGATGCTCAGGACCTTAGTCGATTAATCAATCACTTTAATTAGCCAGGAGGGAGGTGGTAGGGGGAGAGAAGGAGGGAGGATGGGAAAAACGATACAGGGAGAGGGAATGGGGGAGAGAAGGAGGGAGGATGGGAGGAAAGGATACAGGGGGAGAGAAAGGGGGAGAGAAGGAGGGAGGATGGGAGGAAGGGATACAGGGGGAGAGAAAGGGGGAGAGAAGGAGGGAGGATGGGAGGAAGGGATACAGGGAGAGAAAAAGGGGGAGAGAAGGAGGGAGGATTGGAAAAACGATACAGGGAGAGGGAATGGGGGAGATAAGGAGGGAGGATGGGAGGAAGGGACACAGGGAGAGAGAAAGGGGGAGAGAAGGAGGGAGGATGGGAGGAAGGGATACAGGGGGAGAGAATGGGGGAGAGAAGGAGGGAGGATGGGAAAAACGATACAGGGAGAGGGAATGGGGGAGAGAAGGAGGGAGGAAGGGACACAGGGAGAGAGAATGGGGGAGAGAAGGAGGGAGGATGGGAGGAAGGGATACAGGGAGAGAGAAAGGGGGAGAGAAGGAAAGGATGGGAGGAAGGGATACAGGGAGAGAGAATGGGGGAGGCTGAATCAAAAATCGGTACCCCGTTCATATGCGCCTCCATCATTTGCACAAGTGTCCCAAAGCTGAGGGAGTGAAAAGTATGGAGCGTGTCGGGGCTATTTAGTTCCACAGGGAATCCCATAAGGCACCACATAATTTTTTGAGTTTTCACAATTTCACACGAAATAATGGAGGATGAACAAGGAGTACAGGAGGCGACTAAGCACGCACCCGTGAGGGGCCCCAGTGTTGAGGGTCAGTGTGGTGGATGTGTTGTTGCCTACCCTCACCACCGCCCGTCAAGAAGTCCAGGATCCAGTTGCAAAGGGAGGTGTTTTGTCCTTAGCTTAGTGATGAGCTTTGAAGGTACTATGGTGTTGAACGCTGAGTCAATGAATAGCATTCTTACGTGTGTTCCTTTTGTCCAGGTGGGAAAGGGCAGTGTGGAGTGCAACAGAGATTGCGTCATCTGTGGATCTGTTGTGGCGGAATGTGAATTGGAGTGGGTCCAGGATTTCTGAGATAATGGTGTTGATGTGAGCCATGAACCAGCCTTTCAAAGCACTTCATGGTTACGTATGTGAGTGATACTGGTAGATTTGGACAGGTTACCTAGGCGTTCTTGAGCACAGGGACTATGGTGGTCTGCTTGAAACATGTCAATACTACAGACTGGGTCAGGGAGAGGATGAAAATGTCAGTGATTTGCCAGTTGGTCATCGGTTGCTCGGAATGCGGGTATCCTAATAATCCGCCTGCCGCCTTGTGAATGTTAACCTGTTTAAAGGTCTTACTCACATTGGCTACAGAGAGAGTGATTGGACAAGTCTTCCGGAACAGCTGGTGAACTCACATGGTTCAGTGTTGCTTACTTCGAAGCAGTGATTTGTTTGTTGTCAGATTTTGATACTTGGCAGAAATATGAAATATCTCTAAATTAAATGTTTAACTGTTACTGAGATTTATGTCTTGCAAAAACGATAGGGTGGATTTGTTCATTTGAATTCAATGCTGGTTTTGTTATTTAAAAGTGGAACATGAATTGCGTCATTAAAGGATTCTCGTCAGCAACGAGTTGGAAGACACGAGGGGGTGGTTTGGGATTCACCTGAAGAGAGAGAGAGCTTATTTTAAAACCAATCAAGCTGGTCTCGCTCATTAACCATTCAAGATGGTCTCGCTCATTAACCATTCAAGATTTTTATTTATTTTTTATTTTACCTTTATTTAACTAGGCAAGTCAGTTAAGAACAAATTCTTATTTTCAATGACGGCCTGGGAACAGTGGGTTAACTGCCTGTTCAGGGGCAGAACGACAGATTTGTACCTTGTCAGCTCGGGGATTTGAACTTGCAACCTTCCGGTTACTTGTCCAACGCTCTAACCACTAGGCTACCCTGCTGCGAGATGGTCTCGCTCATTAACCATTCAAGATGGTCTCCCTCATTAACCATTCAAACTGGTCTCAGTCATTAGCCATTCAAGCTGGACTCGCTTAAAACTGGACCATTGAAACTGTACTCTCTCTTTCGCTTCTTGTCTCTCATCTCTCTCCCTCTTCTTGTCTCTCTCTCTCTTCTCGTCTCTGTCTCTCTCTCTCTCTCTCGCTCTGTGTCTCTCTTTCACCCATTCTCTCTATCTCCCTCTAGAGAATGGGATTAAGACGGATCGTACAGCAAAACAATCAATACCAGTCATCCCTCTGGCACTCTCCAAAATTATCTCTATCTCTGTCACACACACACACACACACACACACACACACACACACACACACACACACACACACACACACACACACACACACACACACACACACACACACACACACACACACACACACACACACACACACACACACACACACACACACACACACACACAGAGACAGTTCAACAGGTTGACTTAAAAAGCTCAAGCTCTCTTCTCTACCTGTCAAAACCACCTGTCTTAAAGTTTTAAATCCAAATAGACAGTCACTAAATCCCTGCTCCAGCTAGCTCCTGTGAGAGAAACTTTTTTTGGGGGGTGGGGGCAGACTGAGGGGAGTTTTTATGGCGGCACACCGGTGTGACAGGTGTAGTTTGTGGTCCGGGCACGTTCGCCGGAGTTCATAAATGTTCCACTGTAAATGTATTCAGGGCTGGCCAAGTGTCACCTCATAGGAATGAAGACAGGTTCTACTGTAAATATATTCAGGGCTGGCCAAGTGTCACCTCATAGGAATGAAGACAGGTTCTACTGTAAATATATTCAGGGCTGGCCAAGTGTCACCTCATAGGAATGAAGACAGGTTCTACTGTAAATATATTCAGGGCTGGCCAAGTGTCACCTCATAGGAATGAAGACAGGTTCTACTGTAAATATATTCAGGGCTGGCCAAGTGTCACCTCATAGGAATGAAGACAGGTTCTACTGTAAATATATTCAGGGCTGGCCAAGTGTCACCTCATAGGAATGAAGACAGGTTCTACTGTAAATATATTCAGGGCTGGCCAAGTGTCACCCCATAGGAATGAAGACAGGTTCTACTGTAAATATATTCAGGGCTGGCCAAGTGTCACCTCATAGGAATGAAGACAGGTTCTACAGTAAATATATTCAGGGCTGGCCAAGTGTCACCCCATAGGAATGAAGACAGGTTCTACTGTAAATATATTCAGGGCTGGCCAAGTGTCACCTCATAGGAATGAAGACAGGTTCTACTGTAAATATATTCAGGGCTGGCCAAGTGTCACCTCATAGGAATGAAGACAGGTTCTACTGTAAATATATTCAGGGCTGGCCAAGTGTCACCTCATAGGAATGAAGACAGGTTCTACTGTAAATATATTCAGGGCTGGCCAAGTGTCACCTCATAGGAATGAAGACAGGTTCTACTGTAAATATATTCAGGGCTGGCCAAGTGTCACCTCATAGGAATGAAGACAGGTTCTACTGTAAATATATTCAGGGCTGGCCAAGTGTCACCTCATAGGAATGAAGACAGGTTCTACTGTAAATATATTCAGGGCTGGCCAAGTGTCACCTCATAGGAATGAAGACAGGTTCTACTGTAAATATATTCAGGGCTGGCCAAGTGTCACCTCATAGGAATGAAGACAGGTTCTACTGTAAATATATTCAGGGCTGGCCAAGTGTCACCTCATAGGAATGAAGACAGGTTCTACTGTAAATATATTCAGGGCTGGCCAAGTGTCACCTCATAGGAATGAAGACAGGTTCTACTGTAAATATATTCAGGGCTGGCCAAGTGTCACCTCATAGGAATGAAGACAGGTTCTACTGTAAATATATTCAGGGCTGGCCAAGTGTCACCTCATAGGAATGAAGACAGGTTCTACTGTAAATATATTCAGGGCTGGCCAAGTGTCACCTCATAGGAATGAAGACAGGTTCTACTGTAAATATATTCAGGGCTGGCCAAGTGTCACCTCATAGGAATGAAGACAGGTTCTACTGTAAATATATTCAGGGCTGGCCAAGTGTTACCCCATAGGAATGAAGACAGGTTCTACTGTAAATATATTCAGGGCTGGCCAAGTGTCACCTCATAGGAATGAAGACAGGTTATACTGTAAATATATTCAGGGCTGGCCAAGTGTCACCTCATAGGAATGAAGACAGGTTCTACTGTAAATATATTCAGGGCTGGCCAAGTGTCACCTCATAGGAATGAAGACAGGTTATACTGTAAATATATTCAGGGCTGGCCAAGTGTCACCTCATAGGAATGAAGACAGGTTCTACTGTAAATATATTCAGGGCTGGCCAAGTGTCACCCCATAGGAATGAAGACAGGTTCTACTGTAAATATATTCAGGGCTGGCCAAGTGTCACCTCATAGGAATGAAGACAGGTTCTACTGTAAATATATTCAGGGCTGGCCAAGTGTCACCTCATAGGAATGAAGACAGGTTCTACTGTAAATATATTCAGGGCTGGCCAAGTGTCACCTCATAGGAATGAAGACAGGTTCTACAGTAAATATATTCAGGGCTGGCCAAGTGTCACCTCATAGGAATGAAGACAGGTTCTACAGTAAATATATTCAGGGCTGGCCAAGTGTCACCTCATAGGAATGAAGACAGGTTCTACTATAAATATATTCAGGGCTGGCCAAGTGTCACCTCATAGGAATGAAGACAGGTTCTACTGTAAATATATTCAGGGCTGGCCAAGTGTCACCCCATAGGAATGAAGACAGGTTCTACTGTAAATATATTCAGGGCTGAACAAGTGTCACCTCATAGGAATGAAGACAGGTTCTACTGTAAATATATTCAGGGCTGACCAAGTGTCACCTCATAGGAATGAAGACAGGTTCTACTGTAAATATATTCAGGGCTGGCCATGTGTCACCTCATAGGAATGAAGACAGGTTCTACTGTAAATATATTCAGGGCTGGCCAAGTGTCACCTCATAGGAATGAAGACAGGTTCTACTGTAAATATATTCAGGGCTGGCCATGTGTCACCTCATAGGAATGAAGACAGGTTCTACTGTAAATATATTCAGGGCTGGCCAAGTGTCACCTCATAGGAATGAAGACAGGTTCTACTATAAATATATTCAGGGCTGGCCAAGTGTCACCTCATAGGAATGAAGACAGGTTCTACTGTAAATATATTCAGGGCTGGCCAAGTGTCACCTCATAGGAATGAAGACAGGTTCTACTGTAAATATATTCAGGGCTGGCCAAGTGTCACCTCATAGGAATGAAGACAGGTTCTACTGTAAATATATTCAGGGCTGGCCAAGTGTCACCTCATAGGAATGACGACAGGTTCTACTGTAAATATATTCAGGGCTGGCCAAGTGTCACCTCATAGGAATGACGACAGGTTCTACTGTAAATATATTCAGGGCTGGCCAAGTGTCACCTCATAGGAATGACGACAGGTTCTACTGTAAATATATTCAGGGCTGGCCAAGTGTCACCTCATAGGAATGAAGACAGGTTCTACTGTAAATATATTCAGGGCTGGCCAAGTGTCACCTCATAGGAATGAAGACAGGTTCTACTGTAAATATATTCAGGGCTGGCCAAGTGTCACCTCATAGGAATGAAGACAGGTTCTACAGTAAATATATTCAGGGCTGGCCAAGTGTCACCTCATAGGAATGAAGACAGGTTCTACTATAAATATATTCAGGGCTGGCCAAGTGTCACCTCATAGGAATGAAGACAGGTTCTACTGTAAATATATTCAGGGCTGGCCAAGTGTCACCCCATAGGAATGAAGACAGGTTCTACTGTAAATATATTCAGGGCTGAACAAGTGTCACCTCATAGGAATGAAGACAGGTTCTACTGTAAATATATTCAGGGCTGACCAAGTGTCACCTCATAGGAATGAAGACAGGTTCTACTGTAAATATATTCAGGGCTGGCCATGTGTCACCTCATAGGAATGAAGACAGGTTCTACTGTAAATATATTCAGGGCTGGCCAAGTGTCACCTCATAGGAATGAAGACAGGTTCTACTGTAAATATATTCAGGGCTGGCCATGTGTCACCTCATAGGAATGAAGACAGGTTCTACTGTAAATATATTCAGGGCTGGCCAAGTGTCACCTCATAGGAATGAAGACAGGTTCTACTATAAATATATTCAGGGCTGGCCAAGTGTCACCTCATAGGAATGAAGACAGGTTCTACTGTAAATATATTCAGGGCTGGCCAAGTGTCACCTCATAGGAATGAAGACAGGTTCTACTGTAAATATATTCAGGGCTGGCCAAGTGTCACCTCATAGGAATGACGACAGGTTCTACTGTAAATATATTCAGGGCTGGCCAAGTGTCACCTCATAGGAATGACGACAGGTTCTACTGTAAATATATTCAGGGCTGGCCAAGTGTCACCTCATAGGAATGACGACAGGTTCTACTGTAAATATATTCAGGGCTGGCCAAGTGTCACCTCATAGGAATGAAGACAGGTTCTACTGTAAATATATTCAGGGCTGGCCAAGTGTCACCTCATAGGAATGAAGACAGGTTCTACTGTAAATATATTCAGGGCTGGCCAAGTGTCACCTCATAGGAATGAAGACAGGTTCTACTGTAAATATATTCAGGGCTGGCCAAGTGTCACCTCATAGGAATGAAGACAGGTTCTACTGTAAATATATTCAGGGCTGGCCAAGTGTCACCTCATAGGAATGAAGACAGGTTCTACTGTAAATATATTCAGGGCTGGCCAAGTGTCACCTCATAGGAATGACGACAGGTTCTACTGTAAATATATTCAGGGCTGGCCAAGTGTCACCTCATAGGAATGAAGACAGGTTCTACTGTAAATATATTCAGGGCTGGCCAAGTGTCACCCCATAGGAATGAAGACAGGTTCTACTGTAAATATATTCAGGGCTGGCCAAGTGTCACCTCATAGGAATGAAGACAGGTTCTACTGTAAATATATTCAGGGCTGGCCAAGTGTCACCTCATAGGAATGACGACAGGTTCTACTGTAAATATATTCAGGGCTGGCCAAGTGTCACCTCATAGGAATGAAGACAGGTTCTACTGTAAATATATTCAGGGCTGGCCAAGTGTCACCTCATAGGAATGAAGACAGGTTCTACTGTAAATATATTCAGGGCTGGCCAAGTGTCACCTCATAGGAATGAAGACAGGTTCTACTGTAAATATATTCAGGGCTGGCCAAGTGTCACCTCATAGGAATGAAGACAGGTTCTACTGTAAATATATTCAGGGCTGGCCAAGTGTCACCTCATAGGAATGAAGACAGGTTCTACTGTAAATATATTCAGGGCTGGCCAAGTGTCACCTCATAGGAATGAAGACAGGTTCTACTGTAAATATATTCAGGGCTGGCCAAGTGTCACCTCATAGGAATGAAGACAGGTTCTACTGTAAATATATTCAGGGCTGGCCAAGTGTCACCTCATAGGAATGAAGACAGGTTCTACTGTAAATATATTCAGGGCTGGCCAAGTGTCACCTCATAGGAATGAAGACAGGTTCTACTGTAAATATATTCAGGGCTGGCCAAGTGTCACCTCATAGGAATGAAGACAGGTTCTACAGTAAATATATTCAGGGCTGGCCAAGTGTCACCTCATAGGAATGAAGACAGGTTCTACTGTAAATATATTCAGGGCTGGCCAAGTGTCACCTCATAGGAATGAAGACAGGTTCTACTGTACATATATTCAGGGCTGGCCAAGTGTCACCTCATAGGAATGAAGACAGGTTCTACTGTAAATATATTCAGGGCTGGCCAAGTGTCACCTCATAGGAATGAAGACAGGTTCTACTGTAAATATATTCAGGGCTGGCCAAGTGTCACCTCATAGGAATGAAGACAGGTTCTACTGTAAATATATTCAGGGCTGGCCAAATGTCACCTCATAGGAATGAAGACACGTTCCTCTGTAAATATATTCAGGGCTGGCCAAGTGTCACCTCATAGGAATGAAGACAGGTTCTACTGTAAATATATTCAGGGCTGGCCAAGTGTCACCTCATAGGAATGAAGACAGGTTCTACTGTAAATATATTCAGGGCTGGCCAAGTGTCACCTCATAGGAATGAAGACAGGTTCTACTGTAAATATATTCAGGGCTGGCCAAGTGTCACCTCATAGGAATGAAGACAGGTTCTACTGTAAATATATTCAGGGCTGGCCAAGTGTCACCTCATAGGAATGAAGACAGGTTCTACTGTAAATATATTCAGGGCTGGCCAAGTGTCACCTCATAGGAATGAAGACAGGTTCTACTGTAAATATATTCAGGGCTGGCCAAGTGTCACCTCATAGGAATGAAGACAGGTTCTACTGTAAATATATTCAGGGCTGGCCAAGTGTTACCTCATAGGAATGAAGACAGGTTCTACTGTAAATATATTCAGGGCTGGCCAAGTGTCACCTCATAGGAATGAAGACAGGTTCTACTGTAAATATATTCAGGGCTGGCCAAGTGTCACCTCATAGGAATGAAGACAGGTTCTACTGTAAATATATTCAGGGCTGGCCAAGTGTCACCTCATAGGAATGACGACAGGTTCTACTGTAAATATATTCAGGGCTGGCCAAGTGTCACCCCATAGGAATGAAGACAGGTTCTACTGTAAATATATTCAGGGCTGGCCAAGTGTCACCTCATAGGAATGAAGACAGGTTCTACTGTAAATATATTCAGGGCTGGCCAAGTGTCACCTCATAGGAATGAAGACAGGTTCTACTGTAAATATATTCAGGGCTGGCCAAGTGTCACCTCATAGGAATGAAGACAGGTTCTACTGTAAATATATTCAGGGCTGGCCAAGTGTCACCTCATAGGAATGAAGACAGGTTCTACTGTAAATATATTCAGGGCTGACCAAGTGTCACCCCATAGGAATGAAGACAGGTTCTACTGTAAATATATTCAGGGCTGGCCAAGTGTCACCTCATAGGAATGAAGACAGGTTCTACAGTAAATATATTCAGGGCTGGCCAAGTGTCACCTCATAGGAATGAAGACAGGTTCTACTGTAAATATATTCAGGGCTGGCCAAGTGTCACCTCATAGGAATGAAGACAGGTTCTACTGTAAATATATTCAGGGCTGGCCAAGTGTCACCTCATAGGAATGAAGACAGGTTCTACTGTAAATATATTCAGGGCTGGCCAAGTGTCACCTCATAGGAATGAAGACAGGTTCTACTGTAAATATATTCAGGGCTGGCCAAGTGTCACCTCATAGGAATGAAGACAGGTTCTACTGTAAATATATTCAGGGCTGGCCAAGTGTCACCTCATAGGAATGAAGACAGGTTCTACTGTAAATATATTCAGGGCTGGCCAAGTGTCACCTCATAGGAATGAAGACAGGTTCTACTGTAAATATATTCAGGGCTGGCCAAGTGTCACCTCATAGGAATGACGACAGGTTCTACTGTAAATATATTCAGGGCTGGCCAAGTGTCACCTCATAGGAATGAAGACAGGTTCTACTGTAAATATATTCAGGGCTGGCCAAGTGTCACCTCATAGGAATGAAGACAGGTTCTACTGTAAATATATTCAGGGCTGGCCAAGTGTCACCTCATAGGAATGAAGACAGGTTCTACTGTAAATATATTCAGGGCTGGCCAAGTGTCACCTCATAGGAATGAAGACAGGTTCTACTGTAAATATATTCAGGGCTGGCCAAGTGTCACCTCATAGGAATGAAGACAGGTTCTACTGTAAATATATTCAGGGCTGGCCAAATGTCACCTCATAGGAATGAAGACAGGTTCTCTGTAAATATATTCAGGGCTGGCCAAGTGTCACCTCATAGGAATGAAGACAGGTTCTACTGTAAATATATTCAGGGCTGGCCAAGTGTCACCTCATAGGAATGAAGACAGGTTCTACTGTAAATATATTCAGGGCTGGCCAAGTGTCACCTCATAGGAATGAAGACAGGTTCTACTGTAAATATATTCAGGGCTGGCCAAGTGTCACCTCATAGGAATGAAGACAGGTTCTACTGTAAATATATTCAGGGCTGGCCAAGTGTCACCTCATAGGAATGAAGACAGGTTCTACTGTAAATATATTCAGGGCTGGCCAAGTGTCACCTCATAGGAATGAAGACAGGTTCTACTGTAAATATATTCAGGGCTGGCCAAGTGTCACCTCATAGGAATGAAGACAGGTTCTACTGTAAATATATTCAGGGCTGGCCAAGTGTCACCTCATAGGAATGAAGACAGGTTCTACTGTAAATATATTCAGGGCTGGCCAAGTGTCACCTCATAGGAATGAAGACAGGTTCTACTGTAAATATATTCAGGGCTGGCCAAGTGTCACCTCATAGGAATGAAGACAGGTTCTACTGTAAATATATTCAGGGCTGGCCAAGTGTCACCTCATAGGAATGAAGACAGGTTCTACTGTAAATATATTCAGGGCTGGCCAAGTGTCACCTCATAGGAATGAAGACAGGTTCTACTGTAAATATATTCAGGGCTGGCCAAGTGTCACCTCATAGGAATGAAGACAGGTTCTACTGTAAATATATTCAGGGCTGGCCAAGTGTCACCTCATAGGAATGAAGACAGGTTCTACTGTAAATATATTCAGGGCTGGCCAAGTGTCACCTCATAGGAATGAAGACAGGTTCTACTGTAAATATATTCAGGGCTGGCCAAGTGTCACCTCATAGGAATGAAGACAGGTTCTACTGTAAATATATTCAGGGCTGACCAAGTGTCACCTCATAGGAATGAAGACAGGTTCTACTGTAAATATATTCAGGGCTGGCCAAGTGTCACCTCATAGGAATGAAGACAGGTTCTACAGTAAATATATTCAGGGCTGGCCAAGTGTCACCTCATAGGAATGAAGACAGGTTCTACTGTAAATATATTCAGGGCTGGCCAAGTGTCACCTCATAGGAATGAAGACAGGTTCTACTGTAAATATATTCAGGGCTGGCCAAGTGTCACCTCATAGGAATGAAGACAGGTTCTACTGTAAATATATTCAGGGCTGGCCAAGTGTCACCTCATAGGAATGAAGACAGGTTCTACTGTAAATATATTCAGGGCTGGCCAAGTGTCACCTCATAGGAATGAAGACAGGTTCTACTGTAAATATATTCAGGGCTGGCCAAGTGTCACCTCATAGGAATGAAGACAGGTTCTACTGTAAATATATTCAGGGCTGGCCAAGTGTCACCTCATAGGAATGAAGACAGGTTCTACTGTAAATATATTCAGGGCTGGCCAAGTGTCACCTCATAGGAATGACGACAGGTTCTACAGTAAATATATTCAGGGCTGGCCATGTGTCACCTCATAGGAATGAAGACAGGTTCTACTGTAAATATATTCAGGGCTGGCCAAGTGTCACCTCATAGGAATGAAGACAGGTTCCACTGTAAATATATTCAGGGCTGGCCAAGTGTCACCTCATAGGAATGAAGACAGGTTCTACTGTAAATATATTCAGGGCTGGCCATGTGTCACCTCATAGGAATGAAGACAGGTTCCACTGTAAATATATTCAGGGCTGGCCAAGTGTCACCTCATAGGAATGAAGACAGGTTCTACTGTAAATATATTCAGGGCTGGCCAAGTGTCACCTCATAGGAATGAAGACAGGTTCTACAGTAAATATATTCAGGGCTGGCCAAGTGTCACCTCATAGGAATGAAGACAGGTTCTACTGTAAATATATTCAGGGCTGGCCAAGTGTCACCTCATAGGAATGAAGACAGGTTCTACTGTAAATATATTCAGGGCTGGCCAAGTGTCACCCCATAGGAATGAGGACAGGTTCTACTGTAAATATATTCAGGGCTGGCCAAGTGTCACCTCATAGGAATGAAGACAGGTTCTACTGTAAATATATTCAGGGCTGGCCAAGTGTCACCCCATAGGAATGAAGACAGGTTCTACTGTAAATATATTCAGGGCTGGCCAAGTGTCACCCCATAGGAATGAAGACAGGTTCTACTGTAAATATATTCAGGGCTGGCCAAGTGTCACCTCATAGGAATGAAGACAGGTTCTACTGTAAATATATTCAGGGCTGGCCAAGTGTCACCTCATAGGAATGAAGACAGGTTCTACTGTAAATATATTCAGGGCTGGCCAAGTGTCACCTCATAGGAATGAAGACAGGTTCTACTGTAAATATATTCAGGGCTGGCCAAGTGTCACCTCATAGGAATGAAGACAGGTTCTACTGTAAATATATTCAGGGCTGACCAAGTGTCACCTCATAGGAATGAAGACAGGTTCTACTGTAAATATATTCAGGGCTGGCCAAGTGTCACCTCATAGGAATGAAGACAGGTTCTACAGTAAATATATTCAGGGCTGGCCAAGTGTCACCTCATAGGAATGAAGACAGGTTCTACTGTAAATATATTCAGGGCTGGCCAAGTGTCACCTCATAGGAATGAAGACAGGTTCTACTGTAAATATATTCAGGGCTGGCCAAGTGTCACCTCATAGGAATGAAGACAGGTTCTACTGTAAATATATTCAGGGCTGGCCAAGTGTCACCTCATAGGAATGAAGACAGGTTCTACTGTAAATATATTCAGGGCTGGCCAAGTGTCACCTCATAGGAATGAAGACAGGTTCTACTGTAAATATATTCAGGGCTGGCCAAGTGTCACCTCATAGGAATGAAGACAGGTTCTACTGTAAATATATTCAGGGCTGGCCAAGTGTCACCTCATAGGAATGAAGACAGGTTCTACTGTAAATATATTCAGGGCTGGCCAAGTGTCACCTCATAGGAATGAAGACAGGTTCTACTGTAAATATATTCAGGGCTGGCCAAGTGTCACCTCATAGGAATGAAGACAGGTTCTACTGTAAATATATTCAGGGCTGGCCAAGTGTCACCTCATAGGAATGAAGACAGGTTCTACTGTAAATATATTCAGGGCTGGCCAAGTGTCACCTCATAGGAATGAAGACAGGTTCTACTGTAAATATATTCAGGGCTGGCCAAGTGTCACCTCATAGGAATGAAGACAGGTTCTACTGTAAATATATTCAGGGCTGGCCAAGTGTCACCTCATAGGAATGAAGACAGGTTCTACTGTAAATATATTCAGGGCTGGCCAAGTGTCACCTCATAGGAATGAAGACAGGTTCTACTGTAAATATATTCAGGGCTGGCCAAGTGTCACCTCATAGGAATGAAGACAGGTTCTACAGTAAATATATTCAGGGCTGGCCAAGTGTCACCTCATAGGAATGAAGACAGGTTCTACAGTAAATATATTCAGGGCTGGCCAAGTGTCACCTCATAGGAATGAAGACAGGTTCTACTGTAAATATATTCAGGGCTGGCCAAGTGTCACCTCATAGGAATGAAGACAGGTTCTACTGTAAATATATTCAGGGCTGGCCAAGTGTCACCCCATAGGAATGAAGACAGGTTCTACTGTAAATATATTCAGGGCTGGCCAAGTGTCACCTCATAGGAATGAAGACAGGTTCTACTGTAAATATATTCAGGGCTGGCCAAGTGTCACCTCATAGGAATGAAGACAGGTTCTACTGTAAATATATTCAGGGCTGGCCAAGTGTCACCTCATAGGAATGAAGACAGGTTCTACTGTAAATATATTCAGGGCTGGCCAAGTGTCACCTCATAGGAATGAAGACAGGTTCTACTGTAAATATATTCAGGGCTGGCCAAGTGTCACCTCATAGGAATGAAGACAGGTTCTACTGTAAATATATTCAGGGCTGGCCAAGTGTCACCTCATAGGAATGAAGACAGGTTCTACTGTAAATATATTCAGGGCTGGCCAAGTGTCACCTCATAGGAATGAAGACAGGTTCTACTGTAAATATATTCAGGGCTGGCCAAGTGTCACCTCATAGGAATGAAGACAGGTTCTACTGTAAATATATTCAGGGCTGGCCAAGTGTCACCTCATAGGAATGAAGACAGGTTATACTGTAAATATATTCAGGGCTGGCCAAGTGTCACCTCATAGGAATGAAGACAGGTTCTACTGTAAATATATTCAGGGCTGGCCAAGTGTCACCTCATAGGAATGAAGACAGGTTATACTGTAAATATATTCAGGGCTGGCCAAGTGTCACCTCATAGGAATGAAGACAGGTTCTACTGTAAATATATTCAGGGCTGGCCAAGTGTCACCCCATAGGAATGAGGACAGGTTCTACTGTAAATATATTCAGGGCTGGCCAAGTGTCACCTCATAGGAATGAAGACAGGTTCTACTGTAAATATATTCAGGGCTGGCCAAGTGTCACCCCATAGGAATGAAGACAGGTTCTACAGTAAATATATTCAGGGCTGGCCAAGTGTCACCCCATAGGAATGAAGGGTTCTACTGTAAATATATTCAGGGCTGGCCAAGTGTCACCCCATAGGAATGAAGACAGGTTCTTCTGTAAATATATTCAGGGCTGGCCAAGTGTCACCCCATAGGAATGAAGACAGGTTCTACTGTAAATATATTCAGGGCTGGCCAAGTGTCACCTCATAGGAATGAAGACAGGTTCTACTGTAAATATATTCAGGGCTGGCCAAGTGTCACCTCATAGGAATGAAGACAGGTTCTACTGTAAATATATTCAGGGCTGGCCAAGTGTCACCTCATAGGAATGAAGACAGGTTCTACTGTAAATATATTCAGGGCTGGCCAAGTGTCACCTCATAGGAATGAAGACAGGTTCTACTGTAAATATATTCAGGGCTGGCCAAGTGTCACCTCATAGGAATGAAGACAGGTTCTACTGTAAATATATTCAGGGCTGGCCAAGTGTCACCTCATAGGAATGAAGACAGGTTCTACTGTAAATATATTCAGGGCTGGCCAAGTGTCACCTCATAGGAATGAAGACAGGTTCTACAGTAAATATATTCAGGGCTGGCCAAGTGTCACCTCATAGGAATGAAGACAGGTTCTACTGTAAATATATTCAGGGCTGGCCAAGTGTCACCTCATAGGAATGAAGACAGGTTCTACTGTAAATATATTCAGGGCTGGCCAAGTGTCACCTCATAGGAATGAAGACAGGTTCTACTGTAAATATATTCAGGGCTGGCCAAGTGTCACCTCATAGGAATGAAGACAGGTTCTACTGTAAATATATTCAGGGCTGGCCAAGTGTCACCTCATAGGAATGAAGACAGGTTCTACTGTAAATATATTCAGGGCTGGCCAAGTGTCACCTCATAGGAATGAAGACAGGTTCTACTGTAAATATATTCAGGGCTGGCCAAGTGTCACCTCATAGGAATGAAGACAGGTTCTACAGTAAATATATTCAGGGCTGGCCAAGTGTCACCTCATAGGAATGAAGACAGGTTCTACTGTAAATATATTCAGGGCTGGCCAAGTGTCACCCCATAGGAATGAAGACAGGTTCTACAGTAAATATATTCAGGGCTGGCCAAGTGTCACCTCATAGGAATGAAGACAGGTTCTACTGTAAATATATTCAGGGCTGGCCAAGTGTCACCTCATAGGAATGAAGACAGGTTCTACTGTAAATATATTCAGGGCTGGCCAAGTGTCACCTCATAGGAATGAAGACAGGTTCTACTGTAAATATATTCAGGGCTGGCCAAGTGTCACCTCATAGGAATGAAGACAGGTTCTACTGTAAATATATTCAGGGCTGGCCAAGTGTCACCTCATAGGAATGAAGACAGGTTCTACTGTAAATATATTCAGGGCTGGCCAAGTGTCACCTCATAGGAATGAAGACAGGTTCTACTGTAAATATATTCAGGGCTGGCCAAGTGTCACCTCATAGGAATGAAGACAGGTTCTACAGTAAATATATTCAGGGCTGGCCAAGTGTCACCTCATAGGAATGAAGACAGGTTCTACTGTAAATATATTCAGGGCTGGCCAAGTGTCACCCCATAGGAATGAAGACAGGTTCTACTGTAAATATATTCAGGGCTGGCCAAGTGTCACCTCATAGGAATGAAGACAGGTTCTACTGTAAATATATTCAGGGCTGGCCAAGTGTCACCTCATAGGAATGAAGACAGGTTCTACTGTAAATATATTCAGGGCTGGCCAAGTGTCACCTCATAGGAATGAAGACAGGTTCTACTGTAAATATATTCAGGGCTGGCCAAGTGTCACCTCATAGGAATGAAGACAGGTTCTACTGTAAATATATTCAGGGCTGGCCAAGTGTCACCTCATAGGAATGAAGACAGGTTCTACTGTAAATATATTCAGGGCTGGCCAAGTGTCACCCCATAGGAATGAAGACAGGTTCTACTGTAAATATATTCAGGGCTGGCCAAGTGTCACCTCATAGGAATGAAGACAGGTTCTACAGTAAATATATTCAGGGCTGGCCAAGTGTCACCTCATAGGAATGAAGACAGGTTCTACAGTAAATATATTCAGGGCTGGCCAAGTGTCACCTCATAGGAATGAAGACAGGTTCTACTGTAAATATATTCAGGGCTGGCCAAGTGTCACCCCATAGGAATGAAGACAGGTTCTACTGTAAATATATTCAGGGCTGGCCAAGTGTCACCTCATAGGAATGAAGACAGGTTCTACTGTAAATATATTCAGGGCTGGCCAAGTGTCACCTCATAGGAATGAAGACAGGTTCTACTGTAAATATATTCAGGGCTGGCCAAGTGTCACCTCATAGGAATGAAGACAGGTTCTACTGTAAATATATTCAGGGCTGGCCAAGTGTCACCTCATAGGAATGAAGACAGGTTCTACTGTAAATATATTCAGGGCTGGCCAAGTGTCACCTCATAGGAATGAAGACAGGTTCTACTGTAAATATATTCAGGGCTGGCCAAGTGTCACCTCATAGGAATGAAGACAGGTTCTACAGTAAATATATTCAGGGCTGGCCAAGTGTCACCTCATAGGAATGAAGACAGGTTCTACTGTAAATATATTCAGGGCTGGCCAAGTGTCACCCCATAGGAATGAAGACAGGTTCTACTGTAAATATATTCAGGGCTGGCCAAGTGTCACCTCATAGGAATGAAGACAGGTTCTACTGTAAATATATTCAGGGCTGGCCAAGTGTCACCTCATAGGAATGAAGACAGGTTCTACTGTAAATATATTCAGGGCTGGCCAAGTGTCACCTCATAGGAATGAAGACAGGTTCTACTGTAAATATATTCAGGGCTGGCCAAGTGTCACCCCATAGGAATGAAGACAGGTTCTACAGTAAATATATTCAGGGCTGGCCAAGTGTCACCTCATAGGAATGAAGGGTTCTACTGTAAATATATTCAGGGCTGGCCAAGTGTCACCTCATAGGAATGAAGACAGGTTCTACTGTAAATATATTCAGGGCTGGCCAAGTGTCACCTCATAGGAATGAAGACAGGTTCTACTGTAAATATATTCAGGGCTGGCCAAGTGTCACCTCATAGGAATGAAGACAGGTTCTACTGTAAATATATTCAGGGCTGGCCAAGTGTCACCTCATAGGAATGAAGACAGGTTCTACTGTAAATATATTCAGGGCTGGCCAAGTGTCACCTCATAGGAATGAAGACAGGTTCTACTGTAAATATATTCAGGGCTGGCCAAGTGTCACCTCATAGGAATGAAGACAGGTTCTACTGTAAATATATTCAGGGCTGGCCAAGTGTCACCTCATAGGAATGAAGACAGGTTCTACTGTAAATATATTCAGGGCTGGCCAAGTGTCACCTCATAGGAATGAAGACAGGTTCTACTGTAAATATATTCAGGGCTGGCCAAGTGTCACCTCATAGGAATGAAGACAGGTTCTACTGTAAATATATTCAGGGCTGGCCAAGTGTCACCTCATAGGAATGAAGACAGGTTCTACTGTAAATATATTCAGGGCTGGCCAAGTGTCACCTCATAGGAATGAAGACAGGTTCTACTGTAAATATATTCAGGGCTGGCCAAGTGTCACCCCATAGGAATGAGGACAGGTTCTACTGTAAATATATTCAGGGCTGGCCAAGTGTCACCTCATAGGAATGAAGACAGGTTCTACTGTAAATATATTCAGGGCTGGCCAAGTGTCACCCCATAGGAATGAAGACAGGTTCTACAGTAAATATATTCAGGGCTGGCCAAGTGTCACCCCATAGGAATGAAGGGTTCTACTGTAAATATATTCAGGGCTGGCCAAGTGTCACCCCATAGGAATGAAGACAGGTTCCTCTGTAAATATATTCAGGGCTGGCCAAGTGTCACCCCATAGGAATGAAGACAGGTTCTACTGTAAATATATTCAGGGCTGGCCAAGTGTCACCTCATAGGAATGAAGACGGGACCTGCATGATGAATAGGACTCAGCTCGCACACACACAGTCACACAGACTTCAATATCCTTGAGATTAAGATGTATTAGGAACAGACTAGCCTAGAATGCTGAAACTCCAATACCACCCTCTCAGGAATATAGAGCTTCTACTGTAAATATATCCCTCCCTCCCTCCCTCCCTCCCTCCCTCCCTCCCTCTCAGGTTAGTATAGAGCTTCCTCCCTCCTCTCTGTAAATATATAGATCTCCTTCCCACCCTCCCTCCCTCCCTCCCTCCCTCCCTCCCTAAATCCCTCCCTCCCTCCCTCCCTCCCTCCCTCCCTCCTCCCTCCCTCCTCCCTCCCTCCTCCTCCTCCCTCCCTCCCAGGTTAGTATAGAGCCCTTCCTCCCTCCTCCTCTGTTTAGTATAGATCTCTCTGTCCTCCCCCTCCCAATCAGGTTAGTGTAGAGCTCTCTGATCCCTCCCTCCCTCCCAGGTTAGTATAGAGCCTTCCCTCCCTCCCTCCCTCCCTCCCTCCCTCCCTCCCTCCCTCCCTCCCCCTCCCTCCCTCCCTCCCTCCCTCCCTCCCTCCCTCCCTCCCTCCCTCCCAGGTTAGTATAGAGCTCTCCCTCCCAATCCTCCCTGGTTAGTATAGAGCTCTCCCTCCCTCCCAATCAGTCCCTCCCTCCCTCCCTCCCTCCCTCCCTCCCTCCCTCCCCCTCCCTCCCAGGTTAGTATAGAGCTCCTCCCTCCCTCCCTCCCTCCCTCCCTCCCTCCTCCCTCCCTCCCTCCCTCCCCCTCCCTCCCTCCCTCCCTCCCTCCCTCCCTCCCTCCCTCCCTCCCCCAGGTTAGTATAGAGCTCTCCCTCCCTCCCTCCCTCCCTTAGTATAGAGCTCCTCCCTCCCTCCCTCCCTCCCTCCCAGGTTAGTATAGAGCTCTCCCTCCCTCCCTCCCTCCCAGGTTAGTAAGAGCTCTGTCCCTCCCTCCCTCCCTCCCAGGTTAGTATAGAGCTCTCCCTCCATCCCTCCCTCCCAGGTCCCTATCCCTCCCTCCCTCCCTCCCTCCCAACTGTTATCAGACAGTGTGTGTAGTATCTATAATATAATAACTGTTATCAGACAGTGTGTGTAGTATCTATAATATAATAACTGGTATCAGACAGTGTGTGTAGTATCTATAATATAATAACTGGTATCAGACAGTGTGTGTAGTATCTATAATATAATAACTGGTATCAGACAGTGTGTAGTATCTATTATATACTAGTGGTCCTTCTGTACTGGTATCAGCATGTGTGTAGTATCTATAATATACTAACTGGTATAAAAGCGTCAGACAGTGTGTTATATAGTATCTATAATATAATAACTGGTATCAGACAGTGTGTGTAGTATCTATAATATAATAACTGGTATCAGACAGTGTGTGTAGTATCTATAATATAATAACTGGTATCAGACAGTGTGTGTAGTATCTATAATATAATAACTGGTATCAGACAGTGTGTGTAGTATCTATAATATACTAACTGGTATCAGACAGTGTGTGTAGTATCTATAATATAATAACTGGTATCAGACAGTGTGTGTAGTATCTATAATATACTAACTGGTATCAGACAGTGTGTGTAGTATCTATAATATAATAACTGGTATCAGACAGTGTGTGTAGTATCTATAATATAACTGGTATCAGACAGTGGTGTAGTATCTATCTAACCCCAATACCTCAGAGAATGGAGGTCTCCACCTAACCCCAATACCTCAGAGAATGGAGTATCTATACTATCTAACCCCAATACCTCAGAGAATGGAGTAGTATCTATAATATAACCCCTGGTACCTCAGAGAATGGAGTAGTCTCTATAATATAATAACTGGTACCTCAGAGAGTGGAGTCTCCACTATCTAAATATAATACCTCAGAGAATGGACGTATCTATTATATACCAATACCTCAGAGAATGGAGGTCTCCACTATCTAACCCCAATACCTCAGAGAATGGATACTATATAACCCCAATACCTCAGAGAATGGAGTATCTCCACTATCTAACCCCAATACCTCAGAGAATGGAGTAGTATCCACTATATACTAACCCCAATACCTCAGAGAATGGAGGTCTCCACTATCTAACCCCAATACCTCAGAGAATGGACGTCTCCACTATCTAACCCCAATAACTGGTAGAGAATGGAGTCTCCATAATATCTAACCCCAATACCTCAGAGAATGGAGTCTCCACTATCTATAACCCCAATACCTCAGAGAATGGAGTAGTCTCTACTATCTAACCCCAATACCTCAGAGAATGGACGTCTATCTATAACCCCAATACCTCAGAGAATGGAGTCTCCACTATCTAACCCCAATAACTGAGAATGGACAGTGTCCCAATCAGTATCTAACCCCAATACCTCAGATAACTGTTATCAGTGAATGGACTATCTAACCCCAGTACCTCAGAGAATGGACGTCAGGACCCTCTAACCCCAATACCTCAGAGAATGGACCCAGATCTAACCCCAAACACACACTGACAAGATAAGTCTCCATGCTCTGGGAAGACAGAGAATGGAGGTCTCCACCCTCTAACCCCAATACCTCAGAGAATGGAGGTCTCCACTATCTAACCCCAATACCTCAGAGAATGGAGGTCTCCACTATCTAACCCCAATACCTCAGAGAATGGACGTCTCCACTATCTAACCCCAATACCTCAGAGAATGGAGGTCTCCACTATCTAACCCCAATACCTCAGAGAATGGACGTCTCCACTATCTAACCCCAATACCTCAGAGAATGGACGTCTCCACTATCTAACCCCAATACCTCAGAGAATGGACGTCTCCACTATCTAACCCCCAATACCTCAGAGAATGGACGTCTCCACTATCTAACCCCAATACCTCAGAGAATGGACGTCTCCACTATCTAACCCCAATACCTCAGAGAATGGACGTCTCCACTATCTAACCCCAATACCTCAGAGAATGGACATCTCCACTATCTAACCCCAATACCTCAGAGAATGGACGTCTCCACTATCTAACCCCAATACCTCAGAGAATGGACGTCTCCACTATCTAACCCCAATACCTCAGAGAATGGACATCTCCACTATCTAACCCCAATACCTCAGAGAATGGAGGTCTCCACTATCTAACCCCAATACCTCAGAGAATGGACGTCTCCACTATCTAACCCCAATACCTCAGAGAATGGAGGTCTCCACTATCTAACCCCAATACCTCAGAGAATGGACGTCTCCACTATCTAACCCCAATACCTCAGAGAATGGACGTCTCCAGATCAAACAAACACACAAACTGACATGATAAGCAGATGTGCCCAAAGTAAACTGCCTGTTACTCAGGATACGGATCAGGATAGGCATATAATTGGTATCATTGGATAGAAAACAATTTACAGTTTCTAAAACTATTAAAATAATGTCTGAAACTATAACAGAATTTATATGGCAGGTGAAAATCTGAAGAAAAAACAACCAGATATATTTTTGGAGGTCCCAGGCTCTTAAAATAGAAACCTATTGTTCCTTTGTAAATCTGTCTACCAGATTGCAATTAATATGGCTCCCACTAGATGGCAACAGTCTTTATTGGAGGTTTCAGGCTTGTGTTTTGAAAAAGAAGCAATAATTTTGAGCTTTGGTTAGGACACCACCTGAGCAAAATCAGTCTTTCGGCGTTGCGCTTACTAATTTTGCTTTCCTATTGAACATACTACTTTCCATATGAAATATTATAGTTTATTTACATTGTAGAGTAACTGAGGACTAAATAGAAACGTAATTTGACTTGTTTTGGACAAAGTTTAGCGGTAGCTTTTTGGACTCCTTTCTCTGCACGTTGAACGAAAACGATGGCGCCAACTAAACTGAATTTTTGGGATGTAAAGAAGGATTTTATTACAAAACGACCATTCATGTTGCAAACAGAGGAAGATCTTCAAAAGCAAGTGACTTATTTATTTGCTATTTGTGATTTTATGAAAAATATGTTGATGTGGGGCGCCGTCCTCAGACAATCGCATGGTTTCGCCGATATAAGATACACTTGTATGTTCATTAATGTTTAATATTTTGATTATTTATTTGAGTTGCGCGCCCTCCATTTTCACCAGATGTTGTCATGTCCCCTAGGAGACTCCTTAGATTTTTTCAATCTGGTCTGAATCATTGATTAACTTGCTTTAACCATTCATGGTCTCCCTCATTAACCATTCAAGCTGGTCTCCCTCATTAATTTCAAGCTGGTCTCCCCATTTATTTGGACTTGCTCATTAACCATTAAAGCTGGTCTGAATCATTAAAGATTCAAGCTGGTCTCCTCATTAACCATTCAATCTGGTCTGAATCATTAAAGATTCAAGCTGGACTTGCTCATTAACCATTCAAGCTGGTCTCCCTCATTAACAATTCAATCTGGACTTGCTCATTAACCATTAAAGCTGGTCTGAATCATTAAAGATTCAAGATGGTCTCCCTCATTAACCATTCAAGCTGGTCTCCCTCATTAACCATTCAAGCTGGACTTGCTCATTAACCATTCAAGCTGGTCTCCCTCATTAACAATTCAATCTGGACTTGCTCATTAACCATTAAAGCTGGTCTGAATCATTAAAGATTCAAGCTGGACTTGCTCATTAACCATTCAAGCTGGTCTCCCTCATTAACCATTCAAGCTGGTCTCCCTCATTAATCATTCAAGCTTGTCTCACTCATTTAACTGACTTACCTAGTTAAATAAATTGAATAAAAATAAAATAAAAATTGAATAAAAATATACCATATGTCCATACGCACCAATTTCGACGGAGGACACCAGGCGGACACCTGGTAAATGTAGTCTCTTATGGTCAATCTTCCAATGATATGCCTACAAATACGTCACAATGCTGCAGACACCTTGGGGAAACGACAGAAAGTGTAGCCTCGCATTCACAGCTATATAAGGAGACATTGGAACACAGCGCCTCAAAAATCTGGCTCACTTCCTGTTTGAAGTTTCATCTTGGTTTCGCCTGTAGCATTAGTTCTGTGGCACTCACAGACAATATCTTTTCAGTTTTGGAAAAGTCAGACTGTTTTCTTTCCAAAGCTGTCAATTATATGCATAGTCGAGCATCTTTTCGCGACAAAATATATTGTTTAAAAAGGGAACGTTTTTCATCCAAAAATAAAATACTGCCCCCAGAGGTTCAAGAGGTTAAATAACTTTGAGCGTGCACCTCATTCACACACCAACAAGACTACTTTTCTAATGAGAGACACCTTGTAGTTTTTCCAACTACTTGCTAATTAAAAAAAAAACAAGCCTGAAACGTTTTCTAAAGACTGTTGACATCTAGTGGAAGCCATAGGAACTGCAATCTGTGTCATATCTATTTGTATATCGCATAGGCTAGCATTTAAATGGCCTTTGACCTCAATATAAAATATTTTTCCTCGAGATTTCGCCTGCCATATCAGTTCTGTTATACTCAAAGACATTATTTTAACAGTTTTAGAAACTTCATAGTGGTTACTATCCAGTGCGTATATGAGTATCCTAGTTTACTTTGGGCACGTCAGTCATGCGAAATTCCAACAATAACCAGTATGATTGAGTCCAATGGTTAATGACGGCGACCAGCTTGAATGAGTGAGACCTTAATCACTTACCGGCTGGCTTACTGTGGGTCACACCAACACCACCCGTCTCTCGGACAAGCATCTCACCTCCCGACCAGTGTGTTTTTAATTATATGGTGTGAGAGAAGACAGGCAAATAATTAACTTTTTAGGGCTAGCGGTCCCGCCAGCACGCAATTCAAATAAATAATCGTAAATATTATGGATTTTAAACATGTATCTTATATATATATATATATATATATGTAATTTCCAGTAGCTATTACAGAGAAAACAATGTTATGGTTTGACGACGGCTCCCCACATCTACATATTTTTCCACCAGCACAGGTGTCATACATTCACATATAAAGATTAAATATTCACTTACTTTTTGAAAATCGTCCTCTGATTTGTCATCCAAAGGGTCCCAGAGATAACATGTGGTGTCGTTTTGTTAGATAAAATCCTTCTTTATAAACGGTTAGTTCGCACCATCGATTTGAGTAATACACTTGTTCAACTTGCAGAGAAAGGAATCTGAAAATATGTCCGTAAACTTTGTTACAACAAGTCAAAATGCGTTTCTACTTACTCCTCCTACTCCCCTAAAATGTAATCAAACTATAATACTTCTTTCAGAAAGTATGTTCAACAGGAAACCGATTTTAGCTTAATGTCTTCATGGCGCGCGCAAACACGAATTTCCAAGACTGTGTCCCTCTACTGTTATTTCTTATTCATTTTTGACGTTACAAGCGTGAAATGTTAAACATAGACATGCTGTGGATTGTATCCAGGGAGCAAATTTTCAATATGATCTTTCTCTTGAATTTCTAAGACGTTGGTCTCTTAAAAAAAAACAATTCTGTTTGGTTCTTCTTCTCCTACCATATCTATTGTGTTATATTCTCCTACATTATTTTAACATTTCTACAAACTTCAAAGTGTTTTCTGTCCAATGGTACCAATTATATGCATATCCTGGCTTCAGGGCCTGAGCAACAGGCAGTTTACTTTGGGCACGTCATTCAGACAGGAAGTGGAGGAAAAAAAAGGGCCCGGAGTTGTAAAGTAAGAATAACCAGGTATGAGCTGAGACATAGAGCACGAGCCTATTGGTGTAGTGTATCCACCTTCCGGCCAATAGCAGAAGGTGTTGTGAACCAGGAAACAACGGCTCCTTTAGCACACCGTTGCTAATTAGCATCCTTCTGTTTGCGTGGCTGATATAGATCAACGGGCCGGACTTATCTATCGACTGGATGCAACAAGGGGAGAGGGATGGAGGCTATTATAGTTGACAAGTGCACACACACGCACACACACACACACACAACTTAGCTTGTTAGCATGGGCACCAAGCCAGTGCTAGCAGAGCCGTCACGTCTGGCTGGATATTGAATAGGAAACAGGGAAACAGACAGTGAAACAGAGTCCCGTGGGTTTATCACCCCTCTGTGCTCCCAAGGACCAGCTAGCTCTCCATTCTGCTCTGTCATGTTCATTAGCATCAATGATAGGCCCCCAGCTACAGAGAACACTGCATGATGGAGTGTGTCTGTGTGGGGAGGTTGGTTACGTGTGTGTGTGTGTGTGTGTGTGTGTGTGTGTGTGTGTGTGTGTGTGTGTGTGTGTGTGTGTGTGTGTGTGTGTGTGTGTGTGTGTGTGTGTGGACACACTCGCTCACTCGAGTGTGTCCATGTCTCTGTGTCTGTCTATTCCTGCTGGCTGTGTGTTAGTCTCTCTCTCTATGTCTCTCTCTCTCTCTCTATGTCTCTCTCTCTCTCTCTCTCTCTCTCTCTCTCTCTCTCTCTCTCTATGTCTCTCTCTCTCTCTCTCTATGTCTCTCTCTCTCTGTCTCTCTCTCTGTCTCTGTCTCTGTCTCTCTCTCTCTCTCTCTCTCTCTATGTCTCTCTCTCTCTGTCTCTATGTCTCTCTCTCCATCTGTCTCTCTCTGTCTCTGTCTCTGTCTCTCTCTCTGTCTCTCTCTCTGTCTCTCTCTCTCTGTTTCTCTCTCTGTCTCTCTCTCTCTGTTTCTCTCAGTTTCTCTCTCTCTCTCTCACCCCTCTCTCTCTCCCCTCCATCCCCCCATCTCTCTCTCCCTCCCCCCCCATCTGTCTGTCTGTCTGTCTGTCTGTCTGTCTGTCTGTCTGTCTGTCTGTCTGTCTGTCTGTCTGTCTGTCTGTCTGTCTGTCTCTCTCTCTCTCTCTCTCTCTCTCTCTCTCTCTCTCTCTCTCTCTCTCTCTCTCTCTCTCTCTCTCTCTCTCTCTCTCTCTCTCTCTCTCTCTCTCTCTCTCTAACCCTCTCTCTCCCCTCCCTCCCCCCATCTCTCTCTCTCTCTGATTCCCTTCAGGCCATATAGTGTATATTCTCTACTGTACCAGTACATCATTAGAGTTCCTAGAGGGTCAAGTCCTTCTTCTCCACAGCAGCACATTTCACTGTTTATATCCTCTGTTACTCATTGATGTCCTTGTTTTCTCTGTTGATTGTAAGGCTACGATAGAGTCTTGCATTTCAGTGATATGAAAAGAGAGAAAGACATAGGCAATATTTGATGATTAAATAGAGCCACAGGGGAAAAGGACGAGCGTGCTGTGCTGTGCTGTGCTGTGCTGTGCTGTGCTTAGCTGTGCTGTGCTCAGCTGTGGTGAGATGTGATGAAAGAGGAAAACATGAATATGGACCAAGGCTAGCTTTTCTCGCTAGGTTCTCTTTCTTGCTAGCTTCTCTTTCTTGCTAGCTTCTCTTTCTTGCTAGCTTCTCTTTCTTGCTTCTCTTTCTTGCTAGCTTCTCTTTCTTGCTAGCTTCTCTTTCTTGCTTCTCTTTCTTGCTTCTCTTTCTCGCTAGCTTCTCTTTCTTGCTAGCTTCTCTTTCTTGCTAGCTTCTCTTTCTTGCTTCTCTTTCTTGCTTGCTTCTCTTTCTTGCTAGCTTCTCTTTCTTGCTAGCTTCTCTTTCTTGCTTCTCTTTCTTGCTAGCTTCTCCTTCTTGCTTCTCTTTCTTGCTTCTCTTTCTCGCTAGCTTCTCTTTCTTGCTTCTCTTTCTTGCTTCTCTTTCTTGCTTCTCTTTCTTGCTAGCTTCTCTTTCTTGCTTCTCTTTCTTGCTAGCTTCTCTTTCTTGCTAGCTTCTCTTTCATGCTAGCTTCTCTTTCTTGCTAGCTTCTCTTTCTTGCTTCTCTTTCTTGCTAGCTTCTCTTTCTTGCTAGCTTCTCTTTCATGCTAGCTTCTCTTCATGCTAGCTTCTCTTTCATGCTAGCTTCTCTTTCTTGCTAGTTTCTCTTTCTTGCTAGCTTCTCTTTCTTGCTTCTCTTTCTTGCTAGCTTCTCTTTCTTGCTAGCTTCTCTTTCTTGCTAGCTTCTCTTTCTTGCTAGCTTCTCTTTCTTGCTTGCTTCTCTTTCTTGCTTTCTTCTCTCACTAGTCTTCTTCCACAAACTGCTGATCATTGTCTCCAATAGTCTCAACAGAGTCTGTGTCTCTGAAGCTAGATAGACAGAGAGAGATGGCTATAAGATGTCACTCTCCTCTCCCTTCTCTCCTTCCTGCTTCTCCCTCTTCCTCCCTGCTCCTCCTTCCTGCCTCTCCCTCCTCCTCCCTACTCCTCCTCCCTCCTCCTCCCTGCTCCTCCTCCCTCCTCCTACCTGCTCCTCATCCCTCCTCCTCCCTACTCCTCCTCCTCCTCCCTCCTCCTCCTCCATACTCCTCCTCCTCCCTACTCCCCCTGCTCCTAATCCCTCCTTCTCCCTCCTCCTCCTCCCTCCTCCTCCCTCCCTCCTCCCTCCTCCTCCCTGCTCCTCCTCCCTCCTCCCTCCTCCCTCCTCCTCCCTGCTCCTCATCCCTCCTCCCTCCTCCTCCCTGCTCCTCATCCCTCCTCCTCCCTACTCCTCCTCCTCCTCCCTCCTCCTCCTCCATCCTCCTCCTCCTCCCTCCTCCCCCTGCTCCTAATCCTTCTCCCTCCTCCTCCTCCTCCTCCCTCTCCTCATCCTTCCTCCCTCCTCCCTCCTCCCTCCTCCTCCCTGCTCCTCATCCCTCCTCCCTCCTCCCTCCTCCTCCCTGCTCCTCATCCCTCCTCCTCCTTGCTCCTCCTCCCTACTCCTCCTCCTCCCTACTCCTCCTACTCCCTCCTCCTCCCTGCTCCTCATCCCTCCTCCTCCTTTCTCCTCCTCCAACCTCCTCCTTCCTCTCCTCCACCTTCCTATCTTCTTTCCCACCATGTCTCTCTCTCTCTGTCCATCATCTTTACCCTTGGCCTCTGCAGACCTTGGGGATCCCCAGAACAGATTACAGCAGGTTTACCAAAGCAGGCTGTAGATCTGGAGGCTTTAACTCAGGCTTTATCCCTGGAGGCTTTATCAATTAGGCTTTATCCCTTGAGGCTTTATCTCCGGGGGCTTTAACTCATGAGGCTTTATCCCTGGAGGCTTTATCTCTGGGCTTTATCTATGGGGGTTTTATCTCTGGGCGCTTTAACTCAGGAGGCTTTATCTCTGGGGGCTTTAACTCAGGAGGCTTTATCTCCGGGGGCTTTAACTCAGAAGGCTTTATCCCTGGAGGCTTCATCTGTGGGGGCTTTATCTCTGGGGGCTTTATCTCTGGGGGCTTTAACTCAGGAGGCTTTATCTCCGGGGGCTTTAACTCAGAAGGCTTTATCCCTGGAGGCTTCATCTGTGGGGGCTTTATCTCTGGGGGCTTTAACTCAGGAGGCTTTATCCCTGGAGGCTTTATCTCTGGGGGCTTTAACTCAGGAGGCTTTATCTATGGGGGCTTTAGTTTTATTTATTTTATTTCACCTTTATTTATTTAACCAGTTGAGAACCAGTTCTCATTTACAACTGCGACCTGGCCAAGATAAAGCAAAGCAGTTCGACACAAACAACAACACAGAGTTACACATGGAGTAAAACACACGTACAGTCAATAATACAGTAGAAAAATTATATATACAGTGAGTGCAAATGATGTAAGACTCGGGAGGTAAGGCAATAAATAGGCCATGGTGGCGAAGTAACTACAATATCCCAATTAGTGGAGTGATAGATGTGCAGAAGATGAATGTGCAAGTGGAGATACTGGGGTGCAAAGGAGCAAGATAAATAAATACATAAATACAGTATGGGGATGAGGTGGTTGGGTGGGCTATTTACAGATGGGCTATGTACAGGTGCAGTGATCTGTGAGCTGCTCTGACAGCTGATGCTTAAAGTTAGTGAGGGAGATATAAGACTCCAGCTTCAGTGATTTTTGCAGTTCGTTCCAGTTATTGGCAACAGAGAACTGGAAGGAAAGGTGACCAAAGGAGGAATTGGCTTTGGGGGTGACCAGAGAGATATACCTGCTGGAGCGCGTGCTACGAGTGGGTGCTGCTATGGTGACCAGTGAGCTGAGATAAGGCAGAGCTTTACCTAGCAAAGACTGATGGAAGACCTGGAGCCAGTGGGTTTGGCGATGAGTATGAAGCGAGGGCCAGCCAACGAGAGCATACCGGTCGCAGTGGTGGGTAGTAATATGGGGCTTTGGTGACAAAACGGATGGCACTGTGATAGATTGCATCCAATTTATTGAGTAGGGTACTGGAGGTATTTTGTAAATGACAGCGCCTAAGTCGAGGATTGGTAGGATGGTCAGCTTTACAAGGGTATGTTTGGCAGCATGAGTGAAGGAGGCTTTGTTGCAAAATAGGAAGCTTCTAGATTTAATTTAGGATTGGAATATCTCAGGAGGCTTCATCCCAGGAGGCTTCCTCTCAGGAGGCTTTTTCTCTGGAGGTTTCATCTCAGGAAGCTTCATCTCTGGAGGCTTCATCTCTGGCGGTTTAATCTCTGGAGGCTTCATCTCTGGCGGTTTATTCTCTGGAGGTTTAATCTCTGGAGGTTTAATCTCTGGAGGCTTCATCTCTGGCGGTTTAATCTCTGGAGGTTTAATCTCTGGAGTTTTAATCTCTGGAGGCTTCATATCTGGCGGCTTTATCTATGGAGGCTTCATTTCTGGCGGCTTTATCTATGGAGGCTTCATTTCTGGAGGCTGTATCTATGGAGGCTTTATCTATGGATGTTTCATCTCTGGAGGTTTAATCTATGGAGGCTTTATCTATGGAGGCTTCATCTATGGAGTCTTTATCTATGGAGTCTTTATCTATGGAGGCTTTATCTATGGAGGCTTCATCTATGGAGTCTTTATCTATGGAGGCTTTATCCCCGAAGGCTATGGTGAGTCTAGACTTTGTTGAGGAGATAACATGATACAGTCCAGTCTCCCAGTGGTTCCTCAGGACAGACTAGAGTCAGTATGAGAGGGGAGATAACATGATACAGTCCAGACTCCCAGTAGTTCCTCAGGACAGACTAGAGTCAGTATGAGAGAGGAGATAACATGATACAGTCCAGACTCCCAGTGGTTCCTCAGGATAGACTAGAGTCAGTATGAGAGTCAGGGGAGTAGGAAAGACTAGAGGTAGCAGTGAGTCAGTGAAGCAGTTCATACTAGGGGTATCAGTGAGTCAGTGGAGCAGGACATACTAGAGGTAGCAGTGATTCAGGGGAGCAGGACAGACCAGAGGTAGCAGGGAGTCAGTGAAGCAGTTCATACTAGGGGTATCAGTGAGTCAGTGGAGCAGGACATACTAGAGGTAGCAGTGATTCAGGGGAGCAGGACAGACTAGAGGTAGCAGTGATTCAGGTAACATTGAGTCAGGGGAGCAGGACAGACTAGAGGTTGCAGTGAGTCAGGGGAGCAGGACAGACTAGAGGTAGCAGTGAGTCAGTGGAGCAGGACAGACTAGAGGTAGCAGTGAGTCAGGGGAGCAGGACAGACTAGCGGTAGCAGTGAGTCAGTGGAGCAGGACAGACTAGAGGTAGCAGTGAGTCAGGGGAGCAGGACAGACTAGAGGTAGCAGTGAGTCAGGGGAGCAGGACAGACTAGAGGTAGCAGTGGAGCAGGACAGACTAGAAGTAGCAGTGGAGCAGGACAGACTAGAGGTAGCAGTGGAGCAGGACAGACTAGAGGTAGCAGTGAGTCAGGGGAACAGGACAGACTAAAGGTAGCAGTGGAGCAGGACAGACTAGAGGTAGCAGTGAGTCAGGTAACAGTGAGTCAGGGGAGCAGGCCAGACTAGAGGTAGCAGTGAGTCAGGGGAGCAGGACAGACTAGAGGTAGCAGTGGAGCAGGACAGACTAGAGGTAGCAGTGGAGCAGGACAGACTAGAGGTAGCAGTGGAGCAGGACAGACTAGAGGTAGCAGTGAGTCAGTGGAGCAGGACAGACCAGAGGTAGCAGTGAGTCAGGGGAGCAGGACAGACTAGAGGTAGCAGTGGAGCAGGACAGACTAGAGGTAGCAGTGAGTCAGGTAACAGTGAGTCAGGGGAGCAGGCCAGACTAGAGGTAGCAGTGAGTCAGTGGAGCAGGACATACTAGAGGTAGCAGTGAGTCAGGTAACAGTGAGTCAGGGGAGCAGGCCAGACTAGAGGTAGCAGTGAGTCAGTGGAGCAGGACAGACTAGAGGTAGCAGTGAGTCAGGGGAGCAGGACAGACTAGAGGTAGCAGTGAGTCAGGGGAGCAGGACAGACTAGAGGTAGCAGTGAGTCAGGGGAGCAGGCCAGACCAGAGGTAGCAGTGAGTCAGGGGAGCAGGACAGACTAGAGGTAGCAGTGAGTCAGTGGAGCAGGACAGACCAGAGGTAACAGTAAGTCAGGGGAGCAGGACATACGAGAGGTAGCAGTGAGTAAGTGGAGCAGGACAGACTCGAGGTAGCAGTGAGTCAGGGGAGCAGGACAGACTAGAGGTAGCAGTGAGTAAGTGGAGCAGGACAGACTAGAGGTAACAGTGAGTCAGTGGAGCAGGACAGACTAGAGGTAGCAGTGAGTCAGGGGAGCAGGACAGACTAGAGGTAGCAGTGAGTCAGTGGAGCAGGACAGACTAGAGGTAGCAGTGATTCAGGGGAGCAGGACAGACTAGAGGTAGCAGTGAGTCAGTGGAGCAGGACAGACTAGAGGTAGCAGTGAGTCAGTGGAGCAGGACAGACTAGAGGTAGCAGTGAGTCAGTGGAGCAGGACAGACTAGAGGTAGCAGTGAGTCAGGAGAGCAGGACAGACTAGAGGTAACAGTGAGTCAGGTAACAGTGAGTCAGTGGAGCAGGGCAGACTAGAGGTAGCAGTGAGTCAGGGGAGCAGGACAGACCAGAGGTAACAGTGAGTCAGGGGAGCAGGACAGACTAGAGGTAGCAGTGAGTCAGTGGAGCAGGACAGACTAGAGGTAGCAGTGAGTCAGGGGAGCAGGACAGACCAGAGGTAGCAGTGAGTCAGGGGAGCAGGACAGACTAGAGGTAGCAGTGAGTCAGTGGAGCAGGACAGACCAGAGGTAACAGTAAGTCAGGGGAGCAGGACAGACGAGAGGTAGCAGTGAGTAAGTGGAGCAGGACAGACTCGAGGTAGCAGTGAGTCAGGGGAGCAGGACAGACTAGAGGTAGCAGTGAGTAAGTGGAGCAGGACAGACTAGAGGTAACAGTGAGTCAGTGGAGCAGGACAGACTAGAGGTAGCAGTGAGTCAGGGGAGCAGGACAGACTAGAGGTAGCAGTGAGTCAGTGGAGCAGGACAGACTAGAGGTAGCAGTGATTCAGGGGAGCAGGACAGACTAGAGGTAGCAGTGAGTCAGTGGAGCAGGACAGACTAGAGGTAGCAGTGAGTCAGGGGAGCAGGACAGACTAGAGGTAGCAGTGAGTCAGGGGAGCAGGACAGACTAGAGGTAGCAGTGAGTCAGGGGAGCAGGACAGACCAGAGGTAACAGTGAGTCAGGGGAGCAGACAGACTAGACATAGCAGTGAGTCAGTGGAGCAGGACAGACTAGAGGTAGCAGTGAGTCAGGGGAGCAGGACAGACTAGAGGTAGCAGTGGAGCAGGACAGACTAGAGGTAGCAGTGGAGCAGGACAGACTAGAGGTAGCAGTGAGTCAGTGGAGCAGGACAGACTAGAGGTAGCAGTGAGTCAGGGGAGCAGGACAGACTAGAGGTAGCAGTGAGTCAGTGGAGCAGGACAGACTAGAGGTAGCAGTGATTCAGGGGAGCAGGACAGACTAGAGGTAGCAGTGAGTCAGTGGAGCAGGACAGACTAGAGGTAGCAGTGAGTCAGTGGAGCAGGACAGACTAGAGGTAGCAGTGAGTCAGTGGAGCAGGACAGACTAGAGGTAGCAGTGAGTCAGGGAGCAGGACAGACTAGAGGTAACAGTGAGTCAGGTAACAGTGAGTCAGGGGAGCAGGGCAGACTAGAGGTAGCAGTGAGTCAGGGGAGCAGGACAGACCAGAGGTAACAGTGAGTCAGGGGAGCAGACAGACTAGACATAGCAGTGAGTCAGTGGAGCAGGACAGACTAGAGGTAGCAGTGAGTCAGGGGAGCAGGACAGACTAGAGGTAGCAGTGGAGCAGGACAGACTAGAGGTAGCAGTGGAGCAGGACAGACTAGAGGTAGCAGTGAGTCAGGGGAGCAGGACAGACTAGAGGTAATAGTGAGTCAGGGGAGCAGGACAGACTAGAGGTAGCAGTGGAGCAGGACAGACTAGAGGTAGCAGTGAGTCAGGGGAGCAGGACATACTAGAGGTAGCAGTGGAGCAGGACAGACTAGAGGTAGCAGTGGAGCAGGACAGACTAGAGGTAGCAGTGGAGCAGGACAGACTAGAGGTAGCAGTGGAGCAGGACAGACTAGAGGTAGCAGTGAGTCAGGGGAGCAGGACAGACTAGAGGTAATAGTGAGTCAGGGGAGCAGGACAGACTAGAGGTAGCAGTGGAGCAGGACAGACTAGAGGTAGCAGTGAGTCAGTGGAGCAGGACATACTAGAGGTAGCAGTGAGTCAGTGGAGCAGGACAGACTAGAGGTAGCAGTGGAGCAGGACAGACTAGAGGTAGCAGTGAGTCAGGGGAGCAGGCCCGGTGATCTCCTGCTATAAGGTGACATCATTTGCGCTGATACAGACTTCATCCTCAATCGGTAGACGACACGAGACACGTTTGACAGAAGTAACCCAAATTATATTACCGAACCGTTTTAATCAACGTTCTAGTTTGATGACAGTGACATACTATCCTTGTCTCCAGTTCAGTTCAGGCTGTGTGTGTGTGTGTGTGAGTGAGAGAACAGGGAATTATGGGATAATTATCAACCGTCTATTAGAAGCTCTGGAGTCTCGATGACAGATCATCAGTCTGACAAGTCAACCGGACGCATGATGCGGATCGGCTAGTCTTGGGGGGCCGCACCAGTTGTTTTAACTGAAGCTAATTGAGTCCAGAGGGACATGTGTCGTGATTGATTTTTGTGTTGACTGAAGAAAAGAGGGAAAAAAATAAGAAACGTGCACCGTGACTCACACAAACTATCATACACTACCTACTGTATAGCTACTTCATGTGTCTTCTCTCTCTCATTTCTCATCATGCCCTCTCTCTGTCTCTCTGTCTCTCTCTCTCTCATGCCCTCTCTCTCTCTCTCTCTCATCATGCCCTCTCTCTCTCTCTCTCTCTCATCCCTCTCTCTCTCTCTCTCTCTCTCTCATCATGCCCTCTCTCTCTCTCTCTCCTCTCTCTCATCATGCCCTCTCTCTCTCTCTCTCTCTCTCTCATCATGCCCTCTCTCTCTCTCTCTCTCCCTCTCTCTCTCTCTATCATGCCCTATCTCTCTCTCTCTCTCTCTCATCATCTCTCTCTCTCTCTCTCTCTCTCTCTCTCTCTCTCTCTCTCTCTCTCTCTCTCTCTCTCTCTCATCATGCCCTATCTCTCTCTCTCTCTAAGATGATTACAGGAAGAGTCTTTAGGTCACACCTACTAAGGATGATTACAGGAAGAGTCTTTAGGTCACACCTACTAAGGATGATTACAGGAAGAGTCTTTAGGTCACACCTACTAAGGATGATTACAGGAAGAGTCTTTAGGTCACACCTGTCCGGGGATGATTAGTCTTTAGGTCACACCTGTCCGGGGATGATTAGTCTTTAGGTCACACCTGTCCGGGGATGATTAGTCTTTAGGTCACACCTAAGCTCTGGCGGTGAAGGGACATGAGGCAGAGATTATTCCTCGTAATGACTCATGCAGAACACAGGCTGTAGGTAGGATACTGTAGGTAGGATACAGTTAGTTACTGTAGGTAGGATACAGTTAGTTACTGTAGGTAGGATACAGTTAGTTACTGTAGGTAGGATACAGTTAGTTACTGTAGGTAGGATACAGTTAGTTACTGTAGGTAGGATACAGTTAGTTACTGTAGGTAGGATACAGTTAGTTACTGTAGGTAGGATACAGTTAGTTACTGTAGGTAGGATACAGTCAGTTACTGTAGGTAGGATACAGTTAGTTACTGTAGGTAGGATACAGTTAGTTACTGTAGGTAGGATACAGTTAGTTACTGTAGGTAGGATACAGTTAGTTACTGTAATTAGGATACAGTTAGTTACTGTAGGTAGGATACAGTCAGTTACTGTAATTAGGATACAGTTAGTTACTGTAGGTAGGATACAGTCAGTTACTGTAATTAGGATACAGTTAGTTACTGTAGGTAGGATACAGTTAGTTAGTGTAGGTAGGATACAGTTAGTTTCTGTAGGTAGGATACAATTAGTTACTGTAGGTAGGATACAGTTAGTTACTGTAGGTAGGATACAGTTAGTTAGTGTAGGTAGGATACAGTTAGTTACTGTAGGTAGGATACAGTTAGTTAGTGTAGGTAGGATACAGTTAGTTACTGTAATTAGGATACAGTTAGTTACTGTAGGTAGGATACAGTTAGTTACTGTAGGTAGGATACAGTTAGTTACTGTAGGTAGGATACAGTTAGTTACTGTAGGTAGGATACAGTTAGTTACTGTAGGTAGGATACAGTTAGTTACTGTAGGTAGGATACAGTTAGTTACTGTAGGTAGGATACAGTTAGTTACTGTAGGTAGGATACAGTTAGTTACTGTAGGTAGGATACAGTTAGTTACTGTAGGTAGGATACAGTTAGTTACTGTAGGTAGGATACAGTTAGTTACTGTAGGTAGGATACAGTTAGTTACTGTAGGTAGGATACAGTTAGTTACTGTAGGTAGGATACAGTTAGTTACTGTAGGTAGGATACAGTTAGTTACTGTAGGTAGGTAGGATACAGTTAGTTACTGTAGGTAGGATACAGTTAGTTACTGTAGGTAGGATACAGTTAGTTACTGTAGGTAGGATACAGTTAGTTACTGTAGGTAGGATACAGTCAGTTACTGTAGGTAGGATACAGTCAGTTACTGTAGGTAGGTAGGATACAGTTAGTTACTGTAGGTAGGATACAGTCAGTTACTGTAGGTAGGTAGGATACAGTTAGTTACTGTAGGTAGGATACAGTTAGTTACTGTAGGTAGGATACAGTTAGTTACTGTAGGTATGATACAGTCATTTACTGTAGGTAGGATACAGTCAAATACTGTAGGTAGGATACAGTTAGTTACTGTAGGTGGTAGGATGCAGTTTGTTACTGTAGGTAGGATACAGTTAGTTACTGTAGGTAGGATACAGTTAGTTACTGTAGGTAGGATACAGTTAGTTACTGTAGGTAGGATACAGTTAGTTACTGTAGGTGGTAGGATGCAGTTTGTTACTGTAGGTAGGATACAGTTAGTTACTGTAGGTAGGATACAGTTAGTTACTGTAGGATACAGGTAAATACTGTAGGTAGGATACAATACTGTAGGTAGGATACAGTTAGTTACTGTAGGTAGGATACAGTCAGTTACTGTAGGTAGGATACAGTTAGTTACTGTAGGTAGGATACAGTCAGTTACTGTAGGTAGGATACAGTTAGTTACTGTAGGTAGGTAGGATACAGTTAGTTACTGTAGGTAGGATACAGTTAGTTAGTGTAGGTAGGATACAGTTAGTGACTGTAGGTAGGATACAGTTAGTTACTGTAGGTAGGATACAGTTAGTTACTGTAGGTAGGATACAGTTAGTTACTGTAGGTAGGATACAGTTAGTTACTGTAATTAGGATACAGTTAGTTACTGTATGTAGGATACAGTTAGTTACTGTAGGTAGGTAGGATACAGTCAGTTACTGTGTGTAGGTAGGATACAGTTAGTTACTGTAGGTAGGATACAGTCAGTTACTGTAGGTAGGTAGGATACAGTTAGTTACTGTAGGTAGGATACAGTTAGTTACTGTAGGTAGGATACAGTTAGTTACTGTAGGTAGGATACAGTCAGTTACTGTAGGTAGGATACAGTCAGTTACTGTTAGGATACTGTTAGTTACTGTCAGTAGGTTGGATACAGTCAGTTACTGTATGTAGGATACAGTTAGTTACTGTAGGTAGGTAGGATACAGTTAGTTACTGTAGGTAGGATACAGTTAGTTAGTGTAGGTAGGATACAGTTAGTTACTGTAATTAGGATACAGTTAGTTACTGTAGGTAGGATACAGTTAGTTACTGTAGGTAGGATACAGTTAGTTAGTGTAGGTAGGATACAGTTAGTTACTGTAATTAGGATACAGTTAGTTACTGTATGTAGGATACAGTTAGTTACTGTAGGTAGGTAGGATACAGTCAGTTACTGTGTGTAGGTAGGATACAGTTAGTTACTGTAGGTAGGATACAGTCAGTTACTGTAGTAGGTAGGATACAGTTAGTTACTGTAGGTAGGATACAGTTAGTTACTGTAGGTAGGATACAGTTAGTTACTGTAGGTAGGATACAGTCAGTTACTGTAGGTAGGATACAGTCAGTTACTGTAGGTAGGATACAGTTAGTTACTGTCGGTAGGATACAGTTAGTTACTGTAGGTAGGATACAGTTAGTTACTGTAAGTAGGATACAGTCAGTTACTGTAGGTAGGATACAGTTAGTTACTGTCGGTAGTAGGTTGGATACAGTCAGTTACTGTATGTAGGATACAGTTAGTTACTGTAGGTAGGTAGGATACAGTTAGTTACTGTAGGTAGGATACAGTTAGTTAGTGTAGGTAGGATACAGTTAGTTACTGTAATTAGGATACAGTTAGTTACTGTAGGTAGGATACAGTTAGTTACTGTAGGTAGGATACAGTTAGTTAGTGTAGGTAGGATACAGTTAGTTACTGTAATTAGGATACAGTTAGTTACTGTATGTAGGATACAGTTAGTTACTGTAGGTAGGTAGGATACAGTCAGTTACTGTGTGTAGGTAGGATACAGTTAGTTACTGTAGGTAGGATACAGTCAGTTACTGTAGGTAGGTAGGATACAGTTAGTTACTGTAGGTAGGATACAGTTAGTTACTGTAGGTAGGATACAGTTAGTTACTGTAGGTAGGATACAGTCAGTTACTGTAGGTAGGATACAGTCAGTTACTGTAGGTAGGATACAGTTAGTTACTGTCGGTAGGTTGGATACAGTCAGTTACTGTATGTAGGATACAGTTAGTTACTGTAGGTAGGTAGGATACAGTTAGTTACTGTAGGTAGGATACAGTTAGTTAGTGTAGGTAGGATACAGTTAGTTACTGTAATTAGGATACAGTTAGTTACTGTAGGTAGGATACAGTTAGTTACTGTAGGTAGGATACAGTTAGTTAGTGTAGGTAGGATACAGTTAGTTACTGTCATTAGGATACAGTTAGTTACTGTATGTAGGATACAGTTAGTTACTGTAGGTAGGTAGGATACAGTCAGTTACTGTGTGTAGGTAGGATACAGTTAGTTACTGTAGGTAGGATACAGTCAGTTACTGTAGGTAGGATACAGTTAGTTACTGTAGGTAGGATACAGTTAGTTACTGTAGGTAGGATACAGTTAGTTACTGTAGGTAGGATACAGTCAGTTACTGTAGGTAGGATACAGTCAGTTACTGTAGGTAGGATACAGTTAGTTACTGTCGGTAGGTTGGATACAGTCAGTTACTGTATGTAGGATACAGTTAGTTACTGTAGGTAGGTAGGATACAGTTAGTTACTGTAGGTAGGATACAGTTAGTTAGTGTAGGTAGGATACAGTTAGTTACTGTAATTAGGATACAGTTAGTTACTGTAGGTAGGATACAGTTAGTTAGGATACAGTTAGTTAGTGTAGGTAGGATACAGTTAGTTACTGTAATTAGGATACAGTTAGTTACTGTATGTAGGATACAGTTAGTTACTGTAGGTAGGTAGGATACAGTTAGTTACTGTAGGTAGGATACAGTTAGTTACTGTAGGTAGGATACAGTTAGTTACTGTAATTAGGATACAGTTAGTTACTGTAGGTAGGATACAGTTAGTTACTGTAGGTAGGATACAGTTAGTTACTGTAGGTAGGTTGGATACAGTCAGTTACTGTATGTAGGATACAGTTAGTTACTGTAGGTAGGATACAGTTAGTTACTGTAGGTAGGTAGGATACAGTTAGTTACTGTAGGTAGGATACAGTTAGTTACTGTAGGTAGGTAGGATACAGTTAGTTACTGTAGGTAGGTAGGATACAGTCAGTTACTATAGGTAGGATACAGTTAGTTACTGTAGGTAGGATACAGTTAGTTACTGTAGGTAGGTAGATACAGTTAGTTACTGTAGGTAGGTAGGATACAGTTAGTTACTGTAGGTAGGATACAGTTAGTTACTGTAGGTAGGATACAGTTAGTTACTGTAGGTAGGATACAGTTAGTTACTGTAGGTAGGATACAGTTAGTTACTGTAGGTAGGATACAGTTAGTTACTGTAATTAGGATACAGTTAGTTACTGTAGGTAGGATACAGTTAGTTACTGTAATTAGGATACAGTTAGTTGCTGTAGGTAGGATACAGTTAGTTACTGTAGGTAGGATACAGTTAGTTACTGTAGGTAGGATACAGTTAGTTACTGTAGGTAGGATACAGTTAGTTACTGTAGGTAGGATACAGTCAGTTACTGTAGGTAGGATACAGTTAGTTATTGTAGGTAGGATACAGTTAGTTACTGTAGGTAGGATATAGTTAGTTACTGTAGGTAGGATACAGTTAGTTACTGTAGGTAGGATACAGTCAGTTACTGTAGGTAGGATACAGTTAGTTACTGTAGGTAGGTAGGATACAGTTAGTTACTGTAGGTAGGTAGGATACAGTTAGTTACTGTAGGTGGGATACAGTTAGTTACTGTAGGTAGGTAGGATACAGTTAGTTACTGTAGGTAGGATACAGTTAGTTACTGTAGGTAGGATACAGTTTGTTACTGTAGGTAGGTAGGATACAGTTTGTTACTGTAGGTATGATACAGTTTGTTACTGTAGGTAGGATACAGTTAGTTACTGTAGGTAGGATACAGTCAGTTACTGTGTGTAGGTAGGATACAGTTAGTTACTGTAGGTAGGATACAGTCAGTTACTGTAGGTAGGTAGGATACAGTTAGTTACTGTAGGTAGGATACAGTTAGTTACTGTAGGTAGGATACAGTTAGTTACTGTAGGTAGGTAGGATACAGTTATTTACTATAGGTAGGATACAGTCAAATACTGTAGGTAGGATACAGTTAGTTACTGTAGGTAGGATACAGTTAGTTACTGTAGGTAGGTAGGATACAGTTAGTTACTGTAGGTAGGTAGGATACAGTTATTTACTGTAGGTAGGATACAGTTAGTTACTGTAGGTAGGATACAGTTAGTTACTGTAGGTAGGAGGATACAGTTATTTACTATAGGTAGGATACAGTCAAATACTGTAGGTAGGATACAGTCAGTTACTGTAGGTAGGATACAGTTAGTTACTGTCGGTAGGTTGGATACAGTCAGTTACTGTATGTAGGATACAGTTAGTTACTGTAGGTAGGTAGGATACAGTTAGTTACTGTAGGTAGGATACAGTTAGTTAGTGTAGGTAGGATACAGTTAGTTACTGTAATTAGGATACAGTTAGTTACTGTAGGTAGGATACAGTTAGTTACTGTAGGTAGGATACAGTTAGTTACTGTAGGTAGGATACAGTTAGTTACTGTAGGTAGGATACAGTCAATTACTGTAGGTAGGATACAGTTAGTTACTGTAGGTAGGATACAGTCAGTTACTGTGTGTAGGTAGGATACAGTTAGTTACTGTAGGTAGGATACAGTCAGTTACTGTAGGTAGGTAGGATACAGTTAGTTACTGTAGGTAGGATACAGTCAGTTACTGTAGGTAGGATACAGTTAGTTACTGTAGGTAGGATACAGTTAGTTACTGTAGGTAGGATACAGTCAGTTACTGTAGGTAGGATACAGTTAGTTACTGTAGGTAGGATACAGTCAGTTACTGTAGGTAGGATACAGTTAGTTACTGTAGGTAGGTAGGATACAGTTAGTTACTGTAGGTAGGATACAGTTAGTTAGTGTAGGTAGGATACAGTTAGTTACTGTAATTAGGATACAGTTAGTTACTGTAGGTAGGATACAGTTAGTTACTGTAGGTAGGTAGGATACAGTTAGTTACTGTAGATAGGATACAGTTAGTTACTGTAATTAGGATACAGTTAGTTACTGTAGGTAGGATACAGTTAGTTACTGTAGGTAGGATACAGTCAGTTACTGTGTGTAGGTAGGATACAGTTAGTTACTGTAGGTAGGATACAGTCAGTTACTGTAGGTAGGTAGGATACAGTTAGTTACTGTAGGTAGGATACAGTTAGTTACTGTAGGTAGGATACAGTTAGTTACTGTAGGTAGGATACAGTCAGTTACTGTAGGTAGGATACAGTCAGTTACTGTAGGTAGGATACAGTTAGTTACTGTAGGTAGGATACAGTTAGTTACTGTAGGTAGGATACAGTTAGTTACTGTAGGTAGGATACAGTCAGTTACTGTAGGTAGGATACAGTTAGTTACTGTAGGTAGGTAGGATACAGTTAGTTACTGTATGTAGGATACAGTTAGTTACTGTAGGTAGGTAGGATACAGTTAGTTACTGTAGGTAGGATACAGTTAGTTAGTGTAGGTAGGATACAGTTAGTTACTGTAATTAGGATACAGTTAGTTACTGTAGGTAGGATACAGTTAGTTACTGTAGGTAGGATACAGTTAGTTAGTGTAGGTAGGATACAGTTAGTTACTGTAATTAGGATACAGTTAGTTACTGTATGTAGGATACAGTTAGTTACTGTAGGTAGGTAGGATACAGTCAGTTACTGTGTGTAGGTAGGATAGTTAGTTACTGTTACTGTTACTGTAGGTAGGTAGGATACAGTTAGTTACTGTAGGTAGGATACAGTTAGTTACTGTAGGTAGGATACAGTTAGTTACTGTAGGTAGGATACAGTCAGTTACTGTAGGTAGGATACAGTCAGTTACTGTAGGTAGGATACAGTTAGTTACTGTCGGTAGGTTGATACAGTCAGTTACTGTATGTAGGATACAGTTAGTTACTGTAGGTAGGTAGGATACAGTTAGTTACTGTAGGTAGGATACAGTTAGTTAGTGTAGGTAGGTTAGTTACTGTAATTAGGATACAGTTAGTTACTGTAGGTAGGATACAGTTAGTTACTGTAGGTAGGATACAGTTAGTTAGTGTAGGTAGGATACAGTTAGTTACTGTCATTAGGATACAGTTAGTTACTGTATGTAGGATACAGTTAGTTACTGTAGGTAGGATACAGTCAGTTACTGTGTGTAGGTAGGATACAGTTAGTTACTGTAGGTAGGATACAGTCAGTTACTGTAGGTAGGTAGGATACAGTTAGTTACTGTAGGTAGGATACAGTCAGTTACTGTGTGTAGGATACAGTTAGTTACTGTAGGTAGGATACAGTTAGTTACTGTAGGTAGGATACAGTCAGTTACTGTAGGTAGGATACAGTTAGTTACTGTAGGTAGGATACAGTCAGTTACTGTAGGTAGGATACAGTTAGTTACTGTAGGTAGGTAGGATACAGTTAGTTACTGTAGGTAGGATACAGTTAGTTAGTGTAGGTAGGATACAGTTAGTTACTGTAATTAGGATACAGTTAGTTACTGTAGGTAGGATACAGTTAGGTAGGTAGGATACAGTTAGTTAGTGTAGGTAGGATACAGTTAGTTACTGATACAGTTAGTTACTGTATGTAGGATACAGTTAGTTACTGTAGGTAGGTAGGATACAGTTAGTTACTGTAGGTAGGATACAGTTAGTTACTGTAGGTAGGATACAGTTAGTTACTGTAATTAGGATACAGTTAGTTACTGTAGGTAGGATACAGTTAGTTACTGTAGGTAGGATACAGTTAGTTACTGTAGGTAGGTTGGATACAGTCAGTTACTGTATGTAGGATACAGTTAGTTACTGTAGGTAGGATACAGTTAGTTACTGTAGGTAGGTAGGATACAGTTAGTTACTGTAGGTAGGATACAGTTAGTTACTGTAGGTAGGTAGGATACAGTTAGTTACTGTAGGTAGGTAGGATACAGTCAGTTACTATAGGTAGGATACAGTTAGTTACTGTAGGTAGGATACAGTTAGTTACTGTAGGTAGGTAGGATACAGTTAGTTACTGTAGGTAGGTAGGATACAGTTAGTTACTGTAGGTAGGATACAGTTAGTTACTGTAGGTAGGATACAGTTAGTTACTGTAGGTAGGATACAGTTAGTTACTGTAGGTAGGATAATGTTAGTTACTGTAGGTAGGATACAGTCAGTTACTGTAGGTAGGATACAGTTAGTTATTGTAGGTAGGATACAGTTAGTTACTGTAGGTAGGATACAGTCAGTTACTGTAGGTAGTATACAGTTAGTTATTGTAGGTAGGATACAGTTAGTTACTGTAGGTAGGATATAGTTAGTTACTGTAGGTAGGATACAGTTAGTTACTGTAGGTAGGATACAGTCAGTTACTGTAGGTAGGATACAGTTACTATTGTAGGTAGGATACAGTTAGTTACTGTAGGTAGGATATAGTTAGTTACTGTAGGTAGTATACAGTTAGTTACTGTAGGTGGGATACAGTTAGTTACTGTAGGTAGGATACATTTAGTTACTGTAGGTAGGATACAGTTAGTTACTGTAGGTAGGATACAGTTAGTTACTGTAGGTAGGTAGGATACAGTTAGTTACTGTAGGTAGGATACAGTTAGTTACTGTAGGTAGGTAGGATACAGTTAGTTACTGTAGGTAGGTAGGATACAGTTAGTTACTGTAGGTAGGATACAGTTTGTTACTGTAGGTAGGTAGGATACAGTTTGTTACTGTAGGTAGGATACAGTTTGTTACTGTAGGTAGGATACAGTTAGTTACTGTAGGTAGGATACAGTCAGTTACTGTGTGTAGGTAGGATACAGTTAGTTACTGTAGGTAGGATACAGTCAGTTACTGTAGGTAGGTAGGATACAGTTAGTTACTGTAGGTAGGATACAGTTAGTTACTGTAGGTAGGATACAGTTAGTTACTGTAGGTAGGTAGGATACAGTTATTTACTATAGGTAGGATACAGTCAAATACTGTAGGTAGGATACAGTTAGTTACTGTAGGTAGGATACAGTTAGTTACTGTAGGTAGGTAGGATACAGTTAGTTACTGTAGGTAGGTAGGATACAGTTATTTACTGTAGGTAGGATACAGTTAGTTACTGTAGGTAGGATACAGTTAGTTACTGTAGGTAGGATACAGTCATTTACTATAGGTAGGATACAGTCAAATACTGTAGGTAGGATACAGTTAGTTACTGTAGGTGGTAGGATGCAGTTTGTTACTGTAGGTAGGATACAGTTAGTTACTATAGGTAGGATACAGTCAGTTACTGTAGGTAGGATACAGTCAAATACTGTAGGTAGGATACAGTTAGTTACTGTAGGTAGGATACAGTCAGTTACTATAGGTAGGATACAGTCAAATACTGTAGGTAGGATACAGTTAGTTACTGTAGGTGGTAGGATGCAGTTTGTTACTGTAGGTAGGATACAGTTAGTTACTGTAGGTAGGATACAGTTAGTTACTGTAGGTAGGATACAGTCAAATACTGTAGGTAGGATACAGTTAGTTACTGTAGGTGGTAGGATGCAGTTTGTTACTGTAGGTAGGATACAGTTAGTTACTGTAGGTAGGATACAGTTAGTTACTGTACAGTCAGTTACTGTGTGTAGGTAGGATACAGTCAGTTACTGTGTGTAGGATACAGTCAGTTACTGTAGGTAGGAGGATACAGTTAGTTACTGTAGGTAGGATACAGTCAGTTACTGTTACTTTGTTACTGTAGGTAGGTAGGATACAGTTTGTTACTGTAGGTAGGATACAGTTTGTTACTGTAGGTAGGATACAGTTAGTTACTGTAGGTAGGATACAGTAGGTAGGATACAGTCACTGTAGGTAGGATACAGTTAGTTACTGTAGGTAGGTAGGATACAGTTATTTACTGTAGGTAGGATACAGTTAGTTACTGTAGGTAGGATACAGTTAGTTACTGTAGGTAGGTAGGATACAGATTTACTATAGGTAGGATACAGTCAAATACTGTAGGTAGGATACAGGTTATGTAGGTAGGATACAGTTAGTTACTGTAGGTAGGTTACAGTTAGTTACTGTAGGTAGGATACAGTTATTTACTGTTAGGATACAGTTAGTTACTGTAGGTAGGATACAGTTAGTTACTGTAGGTAGGATACAGTCATTTACTATAGGTAGGATACAGTCAAATACTGTAGGTAGGATACAGTTAGTTACTGTAGGTGGTAGGATGCAGTTTGTTACTGTAGGTAGGATACAGTTAGTTACTATAGGTAGGATACAGTCAGTTACTGTAGGTAGGATAAATACAGTTAGTTACTGTAGGTAGGATACAGTCAGTTACTATAGGTAGGATACAGTCAAATACTGTAGGTAGGATACAGTTAGTTACTGTAGGTAGGATACAGTTAGTTACTGTAGGTAGGATACAGTCAAATACTGTTAGGATACAGTTACTGTAGGTGGTAGGATGCAGTTTGTTACTGTAGGTAGGATACAGTTAGTTACTGTAGGTAGGATACAGTTAGTTACTGTAGGTAGGATACAGTCAGTTACTGTGTGTAGGTAGGATACAGTTAGTTACTGTAGGTAGGATACACAGTTACTGTAGGTAGGTAGGATACAGTTAGTTACTGTAGGTAGGATACAGTTAGTTACTGTAGGTAGGATACAGTTAGTTACTATAGGTAGGATACAGTCAGTTACTGTAGGTAGGATACAGTTAGTTACTGTCGGTAGGTTGGATACAGTCAGTTACTGTATGTAGGATACAGGTAGTTACTGTAATTAGGATACAGTTAGTTACTGTAGGTAGGATACAGTTAGTTACTGTATGTAGGATACAGTTAGTTACTGTAGGTAGGATACAGTTAGTTAGTGTAGGTAGGATACAGTTAGTTACTGTAGGTAGGATACAGTCAGTTACTATAGGTAGGATACAGTCAAATACTGTAGGTAGGATACAGTTAGTTACTGTAGGTGGTAGGATACAGTTAGTTACTGTAGGTAGGATACAGTCAGTTACTATAGGTTACAGTCAAATACTGTAGGTAGGATACAGTTAGTTACTGTAGGTAGGATACAGTTAGTTACTGTAGGTAGGATACAGTTAGTTACTGTAGGTAGGATACAGTTAGTTACTGTAGGTAGGATACAGTTAGTTACTGTAGGTAGGAAGGATACAGTTAGTTCCCTGGGTTCGTTGGCTCTATTCAGACTGCCCTGGGTAGGTTGGCTCTATTCAAAATTCCCTGGGTTCGTTGGCTCTATTCAGACTGCCCTGGGTAGGTTGGCTCTATTCAAAATTCCCTGGGTTCGTTGGCTCTATTCAGACTGCACTGGGTAGGTTGGCTCTATTCAGAATGCCCTGGGTTGGTTGGCTCTATTCAGAATGCCCTGGGTTGGTTGGCTCCGGTCAGACTGCCCTGGGTGGGTTGGCTCTATTCAGAATGCCCTGGGTTGGTTGGCTGCAGTCACACTGCACTGGGTTGGTTGGCTCTATTCAGACTGTCCTGGGTTGGTTGGCTCTATTCAGACTGTCCTGGGAAGGTTGGCTCTATTCAGACTGCACTGGGTTGGTTGGCTACAGTCAGACTGCCCTGGGCTGGTTGGCTACAGTCAGAATGCCCTGGGTTGGTTGGTTTGCTACAGTCAGACTGCCCTGGGCTGGTTGGCTACAGTCAGAATGCCCTGGGTTGGTTGGTTTGCTACAGTCAGACTGCCCTGGGCTGGTTGGCTACAGTCAGAATGCCCTGGGCTGGTTGGCTACAGTCAGACTGCCCTGGGTTGGTTTGCTACAGTCAGAATGCCCTGGGCTGGTTGGCTACAGTCAGACTGCCCTGGGTTGGTTGGCTACAGTCAGAATGCCCTGGGCTGGTTGGCTACAGTCAGAATGCCCTGGGCTGGTTGGCTACAGTCAGACTGCCCTGGGATGGTTGGCTACAGTCAGACTGCCCTGGGTTGGTTTGCTACAGTCAGAATGCCCTGGGTTGGTTGGCTACAGTCAGAATGCCCTGGGTTGGTTGGCTACAGTCATACTGCCCTGGGTTGGTTGACTACAGTCAGAATGCCCTGGGTTGGTTTGCTACAGTCAGAATGCCCTGGGTTGGCTACAGTCATACTGCCCTGGGTTGGTTGGCTACAGTCAGAATGCCCTGGGTTGGTTTGCTACAGTCAGAATGCCCTGGGTTGGCTACAGTCATACTGCCCTGGGTTGGTTGGCTACAGTCATACTGCCCTGGGTTGGTTGGCTACAGTCACAATGCCCTGGGTTGGTTGGCTACAGTCAGAATGCCCTGGGTGGGTTGGTTGGCTACAGTCAGACTGCCCTGGGTTGGTTGGCTACAGTCAGAATGCCCTGGGTTGGTTGGCTACAGTCAGACTGCCCTGGGTTGGCTACAGTCAGAATGCCCTGGGTTGGTTGGCTACAGTCAGAATGCCCTGGGCTGGTTGGCTACAGTCAGACTGCCCTGGGTTGGTTTGCTACAGTCAGAATGCCCTGGGTTGGCTACAGTCAGAATGCCCTGGGTTGGTTGGCTACAGTCAGAATGCCCTGGGTTGGTTGGCTACAGTCATACTGCCCTGGGTTGGTTGACTACAGTCAGAATGCCCTGGGTTGGTTTGCTACAGTCAGAATGCCCTGGGTTGGCTACAGTCAGACTGCCCCGGGTTGGTTGGCTACAGTCAGAATGCCCTGGTTGGTTGGCTACAGTCAGAATGCCCTGGGTTGGTTGGCTACAGTCAGACTGCCCTGGGTGGGTTGGTTGGCTACAGTCAGAATGCCCTGGGCTGGTTGGTTGGCTACAGTCAGACTGCCCTGGGTTGGTTGGCTACAGTCAGACTGCCCTGGGCTGGTTGGCTACAGTCAGAATGCCCTGGGTGGGTTGGTTGGCTACAGTCAGAATGCCCTGGGTTGGTTGGCTACAGTCAGACTGCCCTGGGTTGGTTGGTTGGCTACAGTCAGAATGCCCTGGGTTGGTTGGCTACAGTCAGAATGCCCTGGGTTGGTTGGCTACAGTCAGAATGCCCTGGGTTGGTTGGCTACAGTCAGAATGCCCTGGGTTGGTTGGCTACAGTCAGAATGCCCTGGGTTGGTTGGCTACAGTCAGAATGCCCTGGGTTGGTTGGCTACAGTCAGAATGCCCTGGGTTGGTTGGCTACAGTCAGAATGCCCTGGGTTGGTTGGCTACAGTCAGAATGCCCTGGGCTGGTTGGCTACAGTCAGAATGCCCTGGGCTGGTTGGCTACAGTCAGAATGCCCTGGGTTGGCTACAGTCAGAATGCCCTGGGTTGGTTGGCTACAGTCAGAATGCCCTGGGTTGGTTGGCTACAGTCAGACTGCCCTGGGTTGGTTGGCTACAGTCAGAATGCCCTGGGTTGGTTGGCTACAGTCAGACTGCCCTGGGTTGGCTACAGTCAGAATGCCCTGGGTTGGTTGGCTACAGTCAGAATGCCCTGGGTTGGTTGGTTGGCTACAGTCAGAATGCCCTGGGTTGGTTGGTTGGCTACAGTCAGAATGCCCTGGGTTGGTTGGTTGGCTACAGTCAGAATGCCCTGGGCTGGTTGGCTACAGTCAGAATGCCCTGGGTTGGCTACAGTAAGAATGCCCTGGGTTGGCTACAGTCAGAATGCCCTGGGTTGGCTACAGTCAGAATGCCCTGGGTTGGCTACAGTCAGAATGCCCTGGGTTGGCTACAGTCAGAATGCCCTGGGTTGGCTACAGTCAGAATGCCCTGGGTTGGCTACAGTCAGAATGCCCTGGGTTGGCTACAGTCAGAATGCCCTGGGTTGGCTACAGTCAGAATGCCCTGGGTTGGCTACAGTCAGAATGCCCTGGGTTGGCTACAGTCAGAATGCCCTGGGTTGGCTACAGTCAGAATGCCCTGGGTTGGCTACAGTCAGAATGCCCTGGGCTGGTTGGCTCCATGTATATGTTGCCTGGTCTTTGTCTGCTCCTTTTCTGGCCTTCACTGTGACCCACATCTAGCCTTTAGTCGTGTTACATTTAGCCTTGAATTTAACAGGGCTATTGGCTCCCTATTGGCACCCTATTCCCAACATAGTGCACTACTTTTGACCAGAGCCGTATGGGTTCGACCCGGGTTAAATGCAGTAATGTGGCCTGATCCTGCCATAAGTCTATCATTGTCCATCCGTCTGTCTGTCTCCTGGGGACGGTTGTGGCAGACTGCAGGGAGACTGAGCTTTCAGACAGGGAGTCCTGACTGTGAGTGACAGCTGACACAGGGCCTCTGTCAAAGCCAGGATTTCTACCCAGAGAGACATGGGCCTTAGTAGGGCTGGACGGTATACCGTATTTGTACAATGCTATTTCAATGTTTGGCTTGTTACATGAGTTGTAATGTGTTTTGTAGTTTTGCTACTTGAGTCGTCTCTCTCGCTGAGATCAACGTGTGCCACGGTATCTTCTAAATCAGAGCTGGAATCGGCACGAATATGTTTAGGCACATTAAATATACATTGAGAGCAAACATCAAACACTAATTAGAGTCCACCGGGAAACACTGATCAACACTTTGGTTCCAGACGCAAGTGTTGTGGATGTAGGTTTTAATCAGTGGACGATAGTGTGTTGTGATATGTTAGTGCTTACTCTGTGATTCATATGGAAAGCTGTACATCCCTCAGACATTCGTCATGGCTTGGTCGTATGGGCCATAGATACAGAGCATTATGGAATACATCTCTCAGACATTCATCATGGCTTGGTCGTATGGGCCATAGATACAGAGCATTATGGAATACATCCCTCAGACATTCATCATGGCTTGGTCGTATGGGCCATAGATACAGAGCATTATGGAATACATCCCTCAGACATTCATCATGGCTTGGTCGTATGGGCCATAGATACAGAGCATTATGGAATACATCCCTCAGACATTCATCATGGCTTGGTCGTATGGGCCATAGATACAGAGCATTATGGAATACATCCCTCAGACGTTCATCATGGCTTGGTCGTATGGGCCATAGATACAGAGCATTATGGAATACATCCCTCAGACATTCATCATGGCTTGGTCGTATGGGCCATAGATACAGAGCATTATGGAATACATCCCTGAGACGTTGGGTGGTACTGTATGTTGGGTTGTACTGTAGGTTGGGTTGTACTGTAGGTTGGGTTGTACTGTACGTTGGGTTGTACTGTAGGTTGGGTTGTACTGTAGGTTGGGTTGTACTGTACGTTGGGTGGTACTGTAGGTTGGGCTGTACTGTATGTTGGGCTGTACGTTGGGTTGTACTGTACGTTGGGTGGTACTGTACGTTGGGTGGTACTGTATGTTGGGTTGTACTGTACGTTGGGTGGTACTGTATGTTGGGTTGTACTGTACGTTGGGTGGTACTGTATGTTGGGTTGTACTGTACGTTGGGTGGTACTGTACGTTGGGTTTTACTGTACGTTGGGCTGTACTGTACGTTGGGTTGTACTGTACGTTGGGTTGTACTGTACGTTGGGTTGTACTGTACGTTGGGTTGTACTGTATGTTGGGTGGTACTATAGGTTGGGTTGTACTGTATGTTGGGTTGTACTGTACGTTGGGTGGTACTGTACGTTGGGTTGTACTGTACGTTGGGTTGTACTGTACGTTGGGTTGTACTGTACGTTGGGCTGTACGTTGGGTTGTACTGTACGTTGGGTTGTACTGTATGTTGGGCTGTACGTTGGGTTGTACTGTACGTTGGGTTGTACTGTATGTTAGGTTGTACTGTACGTTGGGTTGTACTGTATGTTAGGTTGTACTGTATGTTGGGCTGTACGTTGGGTTATACTGTACGTTGGGTGGTACTGTACGTTGGGGTGTACTGTACGTTGGGCTGTACGTTGGGTTGTACTGTACGTTGGGTTGTACTGTATGTTGGGCTGTACGTTGGGTTATACTGTACGTTGGGTGGTACTGTACGTTGGGTTGTACTGTACGTTGGGTTGTACTGTTCGTTGGGCTGTACGTTGGGTTGTACTGTACGTTGGGTGGTACTGTACGTTGGGTGGTACTGTACGTTGGGTTGTACTGTACGTTGGGTTGTACTGTATGTTGGGTTATACTGTACGTTGGGTTGTACTGTACGTTGGGTTGTACTGTACGTTGGGTGGTACTGTATGTTGGGTTGTACTGTACGTTGGGTGGTACTGTACGTTGGGTTGTACTGTACGTTGGGCTGTACTGTACGTTGGGTGGTACTGTACGTTGGGTTGTACTGTATGTTGGGCTGTACGTTGGGTTGTACTGTACGTTGGGTGGTACTGTACGTTGGGTGGTACTGTACGTTGGGTGGTACTGTATGTTGGGTTGTACTGTACGTTGGGTGGTACTGTACGTTGGGTTGTACTGTACGTTGGGTGGTACTGTAGGTTGGGTTGTACTGTACGTTGGGTGGTACTGTACGTAGGGTTGTACGTTGGGTGGTACTGTACGTTGGGTTGTACTGTATGTTGGGTGGTACTGTATGTTGGGGCTGTACTGTACGTTGGGTGGTACTGTAGGTTGGGTTGTACTGTACGTTGGGTGGTACTGTACATTGGGTGGTACTGTACATTGGGTTATACTGTAGGTTGGGTTGTACTGTATGTTGGGTTGTACTGTACGTTGGGTTGTACTGTACGTTGGGTTGTACTGTACGTTGGGTTGTACTGTAGGTTGGGTTGTACTGTACGTTGGGTGGTACTGTACGTTGGGTTGTACTGTACGTTGGGTTGTACTGTAGGTTGGGTTGTACTGTACGTTGGGTGGTACTGTACGTTGGGTGGTACTGTACGTTGGGGCTGTACTGTACGTTGGGTTATACTGTACGTTGGGTTGTACTGTATGTTGGGTTGTACTGTACGTTGGGTGGTACTGTACGTTGGGTTGTACTGTAGGTTGGGTGGTACTGTACGTTGGGCTGTACTGTACGTTGGGTTGTACTGTTGGGTTGTACTGTACGTTGGGTTATACTGTACGTTGGGTTATACTGTACGTTGGGTTACTGTACGTTGGGTGGTACTGTACGTTGGGTGGTACTGTACGTTGGGTTGTACTGTATGTTGGGTTATACTGTACGTTGGGTTGTACTGTACGTTGGGTGGTACTGTATGTTGGGTTGTACTGTACGTTGGGTTATACTGTACGTTGGGTTGTACTGTATGTTGGGTTGTACTGTACGTTGGGTGGTACTGTACGTTGGGTTGTACTGTAGGTTGGGTGGTACTGTACGTTGGGCTGTACTGTACGTTGGGTTGGTACTGTACGTTGGGTTGTACTGTACGTTGGGTTATACTGTACGTTGGGTTATACTGTACATTGGGTGGTACTGTACGTTGGGTTGTACTGTACGTTGGGTTATACTGTACGTTGGGTTATACTGTACGTTGGGTTGTACTGTACATTGGGTTGTACTGTACGTTGGGTGGTACTGTACGTTGGGTTGTACTGTACGTTGGGTTGTACTGTATGTTGGGTTATACTGTACGTTGGGTTGTACTGTACGTTGGGTTATACTGTACGTTGGGTGGTACTGTACGTTGGGTGGTACTGTACGTTGGGTTATACTGTACGTTGGGATGTACGTTGGGTTGTACTGTATGTTGGGTTATACTGTACGTTGGGTTATACTGTACGTTGGGTTGTACTGTACGTTGGGTGGTACTGTACGTTGGGTGGTACTGTACATTAGGTGGTACTGTACGTTGGGTGGTACTGTACGTTGGGTTGTACGTTGGGTTGTACTGTACGTTGGGGTTGTACTGTACATTGGGTTGTACTGTATGTTGGGTGGTACTGTATGTTGGGTGGTACTGTACATTGGGTTGTACTGTACGTTGGGTTGTACTGTATGTTGGGTGGTACTGTATGTTGGGTGGTACTGTACATTGGGTTGTACTGTACGTTGGGTTGTACTGTATGTTGGGTTGTACTGTATGTTGGGTTGTACTGTACGTTGGGCTGTACTGTACGTTGGGTTGTACGTTGGGTTGTACTGTACGTTGGGTTATACTGTACGTTGGGTTGTACTGTACGTTGGGTGGTACTGTATGTTGGGTTGTACTGTACATTGGGTGGTACTGTACGTTGGGTTGTACTGTACGTTGGGTGGTACTGTACGTTGGGTTGTACTGTACGTTGGGTGGTACTGTACATTGGGTTATACTGTAGGTTGGGTTGTACTGTATGTTGGGTTGTACTGTACGTTGGGTTGTACTGTACGTTGGGTTGTACTGTACGTTGGGTTGTACTGTAGGTTGGGTTGTACTGTACGTTGGGTGGTACTGTACGTTGGGTTGTACTGTACGTTGGGTTGTACTGTAGGTTGGGTTGTACTGTACGTTGGGTGGTACTGTACGTTGGGTGGTACTGTACGTTGGGGCTGTACTGTACGTTGGGTTATACTGTACGTTGGGTTGTACTGTATGTTGGGTTGTACTGTACGTTGGGTGGTACTGTACGTTGGGTTGTACTGTAGGTTGGGTGGTACTGTACGTTGGGCTGTACTGTACGTTGGGTTGTACGTTGGGTTGTACTGTACGTTGGGTTATACTGTACGTTGGGTTATACTGTACGTTGGGTTGTACGTTGGGTGGTACTGTACGTTGGGTGGTACTGTACGTTGGGTTGTACTGTACGTTGGGTTATACTGTACGTTGGGTTGTACTGTACGTTGGGTGGTACTGTATGTTGGGTTGTACTGTACGTTGGGTTATACTGTACGTTGGGTTGTACTGTATGTTGGGTTGTACTGTACGTTGGGTGGTACTGTACGTTGGGTTGTACTGTAGGTTGGGTGGTACTGTACGTTGGGCTGTACTGTACGTTGGGTTGTACGTTGGGTTGTACTGTACGTTGGGTTATACTGTACGTTGGGTTATACTGTACGTTGGGTGGTACTGTACGTTGGGTTGTACTGTACGTTGGGTTATACTGTACGTTGGGTTATACTGTACGTTGGGTTGTACTGTACGTTGGGTTGTACTGTACGTTGGGTGGTACTGTACGTTGGGTTGTACTGTACGTTGGGTTGTACTGTATGTTGGGTTATACTGTACGTTGGGTTGTACTGTACGTTGGGTTATACTGTACGTTGGGTGGTACTGTACGTTGGGTGGTACTGTACGTTGGGTTATACTGTACGTTGGGATGTACGTTGGGTTGTACTGTATGTTGGGTTATACTGTACGTTGGGTTATACTGTACGTTGGGTTGTACTGTACGTTGGGTGGTACTGTATGTTGGGTGGTACTGTACATTAGGTGGTACTGTACGTTGGGTGGTACTGTACGTTGGGTTGTACGTTGGGTTGTACTGTACGTTGGGTTGTACATTGGGTTGTACTGTACGTTGGGGTTGTACTGTACATTGGGTTGTACTGTATGTTGGGTGGTACTGTATGTTGGGTGGTACTGTACATTGGGTTGTACTGTACGTTGGGTTGTACTGTATGTTGGGTGGTACTGTATGTTGGGTGGTACTGTACATTGGGTTGTACTGTACGTTGGGTTGTACTGTATGTTGGGTGGTACTGTATGTTGGGTGGTACTGTACATTGGGTTGTACTGTACGTTGGGTTATACTGTACGTTGGGTGGTACTGTACGTTGGGTGGTACTGTACGCTGGGTTATACTGTACGTTGGGATGTACGTTGGGTTGTACTGTATGTTGGGTTATACTGTACGTTGGGTTATACTGTACGTTGGGTTGTACTGTACGTTGGGTGGTTCTGTACGTTGGGTGGTACTGTACATTAGGTGGTACTGTACGTTGGGTGGTACTGTACGTTGGGTTGTACGTTGGGTTGTACTGTACGTTGGGTTGTACATTGGGTTGTACTGTACGTTGGGGTTGTACTGTACATTGGGTTGTACTGTATGTTGGGTGGTACTGTATGTTGGGTGGTACTGTACATTGGGTTGTACTGTACGTTGGGTTGTACTGTATGTTGGGTGGTACTGTATGTTGGGTGGTACTGTACATTGGGTTGTACTGTACGTTGGGTTGTACTGTATGTTGGGTGGTACTGTATGTTGGGTGGTACTGTACGTTGGGTGGTACTGTACGTTGGGTGGTACTGTACGTTGGGTGGTACTGTACATTGGGTTGTACTGTATGTTGGGTTGTACTGTACGTTGGGTGGTACTGTACATTGGGTTGTACTGTATGTTGGGTTGTACTGTACGTTGGGTTGTACTGTACATTGGGTTGTACTGTACGTTGGGTTGTACTGTACATTGGGTTGTACTGTACGTTGGGTTATACTGTACATTGGGTTGTACGTTGGGTTGTACTGTACGTTGGGTTATACTGTATGTTGGGTTGTACTGTATGTTGGGTTATACTGTACGTTGGGTTGTACTGTACGTTGGGTTGTACTGTACGTTGGGTTGTACTGTACGTTGGGTTGTACTGTACATTGGGTTGTACTGTACGTTGGGTGGTACTGTACGTTGGGTTGTACTGTATGTTGGGTTGTACTGTACGTTGGGTTGTACTGTACGTTGGGTTGTACTGTACGTTGGGTTGTACTGTATGTTGGGTTGTACTGTACGTTGGGTTGTACTGTAGGTTGGGTTGTACTGTAGGTTGGGTTGTACTGTACGTTGGGTTGTACTGTACGTTGGGTTGTACTGTACGTTGGGTGGTACTGTAGGTTGGGTTGTACTGTATGTTGGGTTGTACTGTACGTTGGGTTGTACTGTAGGTTGGGTTGTACTGTAGGTTGGGTTGTACTGTATGTTGGGTTATACTGTATGTTGGGTTGTACTGTAGGTTGGGTTGTACTGTAGGTTGGGTTGTACTGTAGGTTGGGTTGTACTGTATGTTGGGTTATACTGTATGTTGGGTTGTACTGTACGTTGGGTTGTACTGTACGTTGGGTTGTACTGTACGTTGGGTTGTACTGTACATTGGGTGGTACTGTATGTTGGGTTGTACTGTACGTTGGGTTGTACTGTACGTTGGGTGGTACTGTATGTTGGGTTGTACTGTACGTTGGGTGGTACTGTATGTTGGGTTGTACTGTACGTTGGGTTGTACTGTACGTTGGGTGGTACTGTATGTTGGGTTGTACTGTATGTTGGGTTGTACTGTAGGTTGGGTGGTACTGTAGGTTGGGTGGTACTGTAGGTTGGGGTGTACTGTACGTTGAGTGGTACTGTAGGTTGGGTGGTACTGTAGGTTGGGTGGTACTGTAGGTTGGGTGGTACTGTAGGTTGGGTGGTACTGTAGGTTGGGTGGTACTGTACGTTGGGTTGTACTGTACGTTGGGTGGTACTGTACATTGGGTGGTACTGTACGTTGGGTTATACTGTACGTTGGGATGTACGTTGGGTTGTACTGTATGTTGGGTTATACTGTACGTTGGGTTATACTGTACGTTGGGTTGTACTGTACGTTGGGTGGTACTGTACGTTGGGTGGTACTGTACATTAGGTGGTACTGTACGTTGGGTGGTACTGTACGTTGGGTTTTACGTTGGGTTGTACTGTACGTTGGGTTGTACATTGGGTTGTACTGTACGTTGGGGTTGTACTGTACATTGGGTTGTACTGTATGTTGGGTGGTACTGTATGTTGGGTGGTACTGTACATTGGGTTGTACTGTACGTTGGGTTGTACTGTATGTTGGGTGGTACTGTATGTTGGGTGGTACTGTACATTGGGTTGTACTGTACGTTGGGTTGTACTGTATGTTGGGTGGTACTGTATGTTGGGTGGTACTGTACATTGGGTTGTACTGTACGTTGGGTTGTACTGTATGTTGGGTGGTACTGTACATTGGGTTGTACTGTACGTTGGGTTGTACTGTACGTTGGGTTGTACTGTACGTTGGGTTGTACTGTATGTTGGTTTGTACTGTACATTGGGTTGTACTGTACGTTGGGTGGTACTGTACGTTGGGTGGTACTGTACGTTGGGTGGTACTGTACATTGGGTTGTACTGTATGTTGGGTTGTACTGTACGTTGGGTTGTACTGTACATTGGGTTGTACTGTACGTTGGGTTGTACTGTACGTTGGGTTGTACTGTACATTGGGTTGTACTGTACGTTGGGTGGTACTGTACGTTGGGTGGTACTGTACATTGGGTTGTACTGTATGTTGGGTTGTACTGTACGTTGGGTTGTACTGTACATTGGGTTGTACTGTACGTTGGGTTGTACTGTACGTTGGGTTGTACTGTATGTTGGGTTGTACTGTACGTTGGGTTGTACTGTATGTTGGGTTGTACTGTACGTTGGGTTGTACTGTATGTTGGGTTGTACTGTACGTTGGGTTGTACTGTACATTGGGTTGTACTGTACGTTGGGTTATACTGTACATTGGGTTGTACGTTGGGTTGTACTGTACGTTGGGTTATACTGTATGTTGGGTTGTACTGTATGTTGGGTTATACTGTACGTTGGGTTGTACTGTACGTTGGGTTGTACTGTACGTTGGGTTGTACTGTACGTTGGGTTGTACTGTACATTGGGTTGTACTGTACGTTGGGTGGTACTGTACGTTGGGTTGTACTGTATGTTGGGTTGTACTGTACGTTGGGTTGTACTGTACGTTGGGTTGTACTGTACGTTGGGTTGTACTGTACGTTGGGTTGTACTGTAGGTTGGGTTGTACTGTACGTTGGGTTGTACTGTACGTTGGGTTGTACTGTACGTTGGGTTGTACTGTATGTTGGGTTGTACTGTACGTTGGGTTGTACTGTACGTTGGGTTGTACTGTAGGTTTGGTTGTACTGTAGGTTGGGTTATACTGTATGTTGGGTTGTACTGTAGGTTGGGTTGTACTGTAGGTTGGGTTGTACTGTAGGTTGGGTTGTACTGTATGTTGGGTTATACTGTATGTTGGGTTGTACTGTACGTTGGGTTGTACTGTACGTTGGGTTGTACTGTACATTGGGTGGTACTGTATGTTGGGTTGTACTGTACGTTGGGTTGTACTGTACGTTGGGTGGTACTGTATGTTGGGTTGTACTGTACGTTGGGTTGTACTGTATGATGGGCTGTACGTTGGGTGGTACTGTACGTTGGGGTTTTACTGTAGGTTGGGTTGTACTGTATGTTGGGTTGTACTGTAGGTTGGGTGGTACTGTAGGTTGGGTGGTACTGTAGGTTGGGGTGTACTGTACGTTGAGTGGTACTGTAGGTTGGGTGGTACTGTAGGTTGGGTGGTACTGTAGGTTGGGTGGTACTGTAGGTTGGGTGGTACTGTACGTTGGGTTGTACTGTACGTTGGGTGGTACTGTACGTTGGGTGGTACTGTACGTTGGGTTATACTGTACGTTGGGATGTACGTTGGGTTGTACTGTATGTTGGGTTATACTGTACGTTGGGTTATACTGTACGTTGGGTTGTACTGTACGTTGGGTGGTACTGTACGTTGGGTGGTACTGTACATTAGGTGGTACTGTACGTTGGGTGGTACTGTACGTTGGGTTGTACGTTGGGTTGTACTGTACGTTGGGTTGTACATTGGGTTGTACTGTACGTTGGGGTTGTACTGTACATTGGGTTGTACTGTATGTTGGGTGGTACTGTATGTTGGGTGGTACTGTACATTGGGTTGTACTGTACGTTGGGTTGTACTGTATGTTGGGTGGTACTGTATGTTGGGTGGTACTGTACATTGGGTTGTACTGTACGTTGGGTTGTACTGTATGTTGGGTGGTACTGTATGTTGGGTGGTACTGTACATT
>NC_068440.1:45372774-45392774 GCF_023373465.1 Oncorhynchus keta | reverse complement strand
AGTTCTTCCTGTGAGGGTTCTAGTTACCCCTGTGAGGGTTCTAGTTACCCCTGTGATGGTTCTAGTTCTTCCTGTGATGGTTCTAGTTCTTCCTGTGATGGTTCTAGTGATCCCTTTGAGGGTTCTAGTTATCCCTGTGCTGGTTCTAGTTACCCCTGTGAGGGTTCTAGTTATCCCTGTGATGGTTCTAGTTACCCCTATGAGGTTTCTAGTTACCCCTGTGATGGTTCTGGTTACCCCTGTGAGGGTTCTAGTTACCCCTGTGAGGGTTCTAGTTCTTCCTGTGAGGGTTCTAGTTACCCCTGTGAGGGTTCTAGTTCTTCCTGTGAGGGTTCTAGTTACCCCTGTGATGGTTCTAGTTCTTCCTGTGATGGTTCTAGTTCTTCCTGTGATTGTTCTAGTGATCCCTTTGAGGGTTCTAGTTATCCCTGTGATGGTTCTAGTTACCCCTGTGAGGGTTCTAGTTATCCCTGTGAGGTTTCTGGTTACCCCTGTGAGGGGTAATTATGACATACCATTGAAGGTTGTAACAGGAGTATTTAGACTTAGGGATGCCACCCGTCAGATAAAATACGGAACGGTTCCGTGTTTCAGTGAAAGAATAAACGTCTTGTTTTCCAGATGATAGTTTCCGGATTCGACCATATTAATGACTTAAGGCTCGTATTTCTGTGTGTTATTATGTTACATTTATTTTAATATAATATACTGTATATTATATTAAAATAAATGTTCATTCAGTATTGTTGTAATTAACATTATTACAAATAAATAAAAAATATTGGCTGATTAATCGGTGGCACAGAGAGACAGGAAGCACAGGGATATATACACTGCTTACCTGGACAGACATCTAACCTGGACAGACATCTCACCTGGACAGACATCTAACCTGGACAGACATCTTACCTGGACAGACATCTCACCTGGACAGACATCTTACCTGGACAGACATCTAACCTGGACAGACATCTCACCTGGACAGACATCTCACCTGGACAGACGTCTTACCTGAACAGACAGACATCTTACCTGGACAGACATCTTACCTGACATCTTACCTGGACAGACATCTTACCTGGACAGACATCTTACCTGGACAGACATCTTGGACAGACATCTTACCTGGACAGACATCTTACCTCAGACATCTTACCTGGACAGACATCTAACCTGGACAGACATCTTACCTGGACAGACATCTTACCTGGAGACAGGACAGACATCTTACCTGGACAGACATCTTACCTGGACAGACATCTTACCTGGACAGACATCTTACCTGGACAGACATCTTACCTGGACAGACATCTTACCTGGACAGACATCTTACCTGAACAGACATCTTACCTGACAGACATCTTACCTGGACAGACAGACAGACATCTTACCTGGACAGACATCTTACCTGGACATCTTACCTGAACAGACATCTTACCTGGACAGACATCTTACCTGGACAGACATCTTACCTGGACAGACATCTTACCTGGACAGACATCTTACCTGGACAGACATCTTACCTGGACAGACATCTTACCTGGACAGACATCTTACCTGGACAGACATCTTACCTGGACAGACATCTTACCTGGACAGACATCTTACCTGGACAGACATCTTACCTGGACAGACATCTTACCTGGACAGACATCTTACCTGGACAGACATCTTACCTGGACAGACATCTTACCTGGACAGACATCTTACCTGGACAGACATCTTACCTGGACAGACATCTTACCTGGACAGACATCTTACCTGGACAGACATCTTACCTGGACAGACATCTTACCTGGACAGACATCTTACCTGGACAGACATCTTACCTGGACAGACATCTTACCTGGACAGACATCTTACCTGGACAGACATCTAACCTGGACAGACATCTTACCTGGACAGACATCTAACCTGGACAGACATCTAACCTGGACAGACATCTCCTGGACAGACTGGACAGACATCTTGGACAGACTGGACAGACATCTCCTGGACCTGGACAGACATCTCACCTGGACAGACATCTCACCTGGACAGACGTCTTACCTGGACAGACATCTAACCTGGACAGACATCTTACCTGGACAGACATCTTACCTGGACAGACATCTTACCTGGACAGACATCTTACCTGGACAGACATCTTACCTGGACAGACATCTTACCTGGACAGACATCTTACCTGGACAGACATCTTACCTGGACAGACATCTTACCTGGACAGACATCTTACCTGGACAGACATCTCACCTGGACAGACATCTCACCTGGACAGACATCTTACCTGGACAGACATCTCACCTGGACAGACATCTCACCTGGACAGACATCTCACCTGGACAGACATCTTACCTGAACAGACATCTCACCTGGACAGACATCTCACCTGGACAGACATCTTACCTGGACAGACATCTTACCTGGACAGACATCTTACCTGGACATATTGATACCAGAGTTCTTTCACACATTCCCCGTTTCTCTCAAAGGGTGCAGTGTAGAACTGGTTCATGCTTGTTTCTCTAGGACTCTGGCAACTGTCGTTTTTCTGACCATATTCACATTCCCAACTGTGATATGGTCTGCCATCCCTCTGTCCCCAATTTCCTGCCGTCTGATAATATTCTGCCTCTCCCTCCTGTGGGAGGCAACCTTTGCATCCTACTGAAAAACACAAAACACAAAACAAATCAATATATTTCAAAATGTCAGTACATGTCAAAAATGTGAACATACTGTTATTGTACTGTGATATGCAGTTCAATTATCATTGAAGGAAGCACATCTCACCTGTTGTTTTGGCCGGAAACTGTGTACTATTGGTGCAACTGGTGAACGCTGGTTGGTTGCACCTTTAAACCGGCCTCTCAGAGACACCATGGTTTACAATGGTCAGTAATTATGTCCCTCATCTCATCAGAGACACCATGGTTTACAATGGTCAGTAATTATGTCCCTCATCTCATCTGAGACACCATGGTTTACAATGGTCAGTAATTATGTCCCTCATCTCATCTGAGACACCATGGTTTACAATGGTCAGTAATTATGTCCCTCATCTCATCAGAGACACCATGGTTTACAATGGTCAGTAATTATGTCCCTCATCTCATCAGAGACACCATGGTTTACAATGGTCAGTAATTATGTCCCTCATCTCATCAGAGACACCATGGTTTACAATGGTCAGTAATTATGTCCCTCATCTCATCTGAGACACCATAGTTTACAATGGTCAGTAATTATGTCCCTCATCTCATCAGAGACACCATGGTTTACAATGGTCAGTAATTATGTCCCTCATCTCATCTGAGACACCATGGTTTACAATGGTCAGTAATTATGTCCCTCATCTCATCAGAGACACCATGGTTTACAATGGTCAGTAATTATGTCCCTCATCTCATCTGAGACACCATGGTTTACAATGGTCAGTAATTATGTCCCTCATCTCATCAGAGACACCATGGTTTACAATGGTCAGTAATTATGTCCCTCATCTCATCAGAGACACCATGGTTTACAATGGTCAGTAATTATGTCCCTCATCTCATCTGAGACACCATGGTTTACAATGGTCAGTAATTATGTCCCTCATCTCATCAGAGACACCATGGTTTACAATGGTCAGTAATTATGTCCCTCATCTCATCTGAGACACCATGGTTTACAATGGTCAGTAATTATGTCCCTCATCTCATCAGAGACACCATGGTTTACAATGGTCAGTAATTATGTCCCTCATCTCATCAGAGACACCATGGTTTACAATGGTCAGTAATTATGTCCCTCATCTCATCAGAGACACCATGGTTTACAATGGTCAGTAATTATGTCCCTCATCTCATCAGAGACACCATGGTTTACAATGGTCAGTAATTATGTCCCTCATCTCATCAGAGACACCATGGTTTACAATGGTCAGTAATTATGTCCCTCATCTCATCAGAGACACCATGGTTTACAATGGTCAGTAATTATGTCCCTCATCTCATCAGAGACACCATGGTTTACAATGGTCAGTAATTATGTCCCTCATCTCATCAGAGACACCATGGTTTACAATGGTCAGTAATTATGTCCCTCATCTCATCTGAGACACCATGGTTTACAATGGTCAGTAATTATGTCCCTCATCTCATCAGAGACACCATGGTTTACAATGGTCAGTAATTATGTCCCTCATCTCATCAGAGACACCATGGTTTACAATGGTCAGTAATTATGTCCCTCATCTCATCTGAGACACCATGGTTTACAATGGTCAGTAATTATGTCCCTCATCTCATCAGAGACACCATGGTTTACAATGGTCACTCTTCTATCCCAACCAACCTGTCTCCCTCTCCCTGCCACTCTTCTATCCCCACCAACCTGTCTCCCTCTCCCTGCCACTCTTCTATCCCCACCAACCTGTCTCCCTCTCCCTGCCACTCTTCTACCCCCACCAACCTGTCTCCCTCTCCCTGCCACTCTTCTATCCCCACCAACCTGTCTCCCTCTCCCTGCCACTCTTCTATCCCCACCAACCTGTCTCCCTCTCCCTGCCACTCTTCTATCCCCACCAACCTGTCTCCCTCTCCCTGCCACTCTTCTTTCCCCACCAACCTGTCTCCCTCTCCCTGCCACTCTTCTACCCCACCAACCTGTCTCCCTCTCCCTGCCACTCTTCTACCCCCACCAACCTGTCTTCCTTGGTCCACGTTTCCAAACTAAATCATTCCGAAGCCGTTGTCTTATATCTGTTCGGTAACGAGACTAAAATCATGAAACTTGGGTCGGCTTTCAGCTGAAATTACAATCAGCTGTGTTTGGAATGATGAAATATTCTGCTGAGATTTTCTATTTGTTTCAGTCTGGTTACTGCAGAAATGCATGACATTTTGCCATCATTCTGATTTTAACAGTTTTGTAAACAGTGCTTTAGCATTTGAAAACACATGTTGCAGAAATATAATTTTGCAAGTGGTGGAATATGAATGAGAAAAGAGTTGATGGCTTTCAGAGAATGTGGTCATTGAATGCACTGTGTGTGAAAAACAATGAAAAAAATGATTCCCAGTTTGGTCCACATACGCTTTTGTTTTGCTGACTGTGTGAAGAGATTTGACACTTCAGTTTTGACCATGTTAGCAAATGCAACAAAAAAAACTGTAATCTTCTGAGACAGTTTGAGATTTTACAATGTTGATATCCATTGTTCTTAGTTTGCACTCAAACGACTCTTCTCTCCCAAATGTTTGTTCCTCAGACGACCTTTTGATCCGTTTTTGTTGATCAAGACAGTCGTCACGTGTACAGGACTAATGTCTAATGTCACCAAGTTTTCAGCGATCGTCGCTAATCAAGTCAAGCTGAACATTAGAGGAAAGTGCAGATATCCAACACAGTAACTTGCCCCAACTTTTCCCCTGTCTTCCTAGTTCTCCCATATCTCTAATAATTCTCTGCTGCCCTGGGCATTGAAATTTAATGAGTGAATATTTAACAACAATGGCCACATGAGTTAACTGATTACGCAGCCGTTTTCACCACGCTGCCTCGCCGTAGCTGGATTAGGATTTGAATCATAATTGACGAGGTTCGTTGTACGTTTTTCCTGCCTACCATTTTGGGTTCCAAATGACTCATTAGTATTACCCTTTTTCAACTAAGTAGAGCAGTTTTAACGACTAAGCTTCAATTACTGGTGGTTGAGTGAAACCAAAAAGAGAGTGAGGGAAGTAGGCTCGGGGGGTATCCATATTTACATGCCGCCATCCAGGGATTTATTGCATTACCGGCATTGCACACTTGGGGGTGCTAAAACGTACACAACAAAAAAGGAGATTGGGTGTCTATTACTAGAATGCTAACAAAGTTAGCACAAGTAACAGAGAAATCACCTAGACAATGTTAGCTAAAAAACAAACACAAACAAATTGCAAAGACAGGCTATAATCCAGCTCGTAAAAATATACAATAATAATGTCATTTTTGGTGATTTTGGACATGTGAAAGTGAAAGAGAGAAATTGTGCAAATGAACAAAGTTGTGATGCAGGCTTTTCTGAAGGAAGACCTGGGGAAGAAGAGCAGAGGGGGGGAGAACTGGGGAAGAAGAGCAGAGGGGGGGAGAACTGGGGAGGAAGAGCAGAGTGGGGAGAACTGGGGAGGAAGAGCAGTCTTAGAACTGGGGAGGAAAGCAGAGGGAGAACTGGGGAGGAAGAGCAGAGGGGCTGAAATTACAATCAGGAAGTTTGGAAGATGAAATATTCTGGGGAGATTTTCAGATTTGTTTCAGAACTGGGGAGGAAGAAGATGCATGACATTTTGCCATCATTCTGGAAGAGCAGACAGAACTGGGGAGGAACAGTGCTTTAGCATTTGAGAGCAGAGGGGGTTGCAGAGGAATATAATTTTGCAAGAACAGGTGGAATGTGTACTCAGAAGAGGGGGAAAAGAGTTGATGGCTATGTTCTCAGAGAATGGGTCAGAGGAATGCATTTCAGAGCAGAGGGAAGAACAGAGGATGAAAAAATGATTCTCAGAACAGAGGGGGTCCACAGAGGATGAAGAGCAGCATGTGTACTCAGAGGGAGGCTGAACAGTGGAGGAAGAGCAGCATTGTCACTTCAGAGGAGGAAGAGCCATGTTAGCAGAAGAGGGAGGGAGAAAAAAAGAGCTGCATCTTCTGAGACAGTTTGAGATTTTACAATGATGAAGATCTATTGTTCTCAGTTTGCAGAACAGAGGAGGAAGAGCAGCATGTCTACTCAGAGCAGAGGGGGGAGAACAAATGAAGAGCAGCATGTTCTCAGAGCAGAGGGGGGAGAACAGAGGAGGAAGAGCAGCATGTGTACTCAGAGCAGAGGGGGGGAGAACAGAGGAGGAAGAGCAGCATGTGTACTCAGAACAGAGGGAGGGAGAACAGAGGATGAAGAGCAGCATGTGTACTCAGAGCAGAGGGAGGGAGAACAGAGGAGGAAGAGCAGCATGTGTACTCAGAGCAGAGGGGAGAACAGAGGAGGAAGAGCAGCATGTGTACTCAGAACAGAGGGAGGGAGAACAGAGGATGAAGAGCCATGTCTTCAGAGCAGAGGGGGAGAACAGAGGAGGAAGAGCAATGTATCTTCAGAACAGAGGCAGGGAAACAGAAGGAAGAGAATATTTAACAGACAGATGGCCAACAGAGGAGGAAGAGCAGCATGTGTATACAGAGCAGAGGGGGAGAACAGAGGAGGAAGAGCAGCATGTGTATACAGAGCAGAGGGGGAGAACAGAGGATTAGAGCAGCATGTGTATCAGAGCAGAGGGAGGGAGAACAGAGGAGGAAGAGCAGCCTGTGTACTCAGAGGGGTTCCAAAGAACAGAGGAGGAAGAGCAGCATGTTTCAGAACAGAGGGAGGGAGAACAGAGGAGGAAGAGCAGCATGCTTCAGAGGGGAGGGAGGGAGAACAGAGGAGGAAACCAAACAGAGGGAGGGAGAACAGAGGATGAAGAGCAGCATGTGTACTCAGAGGGAGGGAGAACAGAGGAGGAAGAGCAGCATGTGTACTCAGAGCAGAGGGGGAGAACAGAGGAGGAAGAGCAGCATGTGTACTCAGAGCAGAGGGGGAGAACAGAAGGAAGAGCAGCATGTGTAAGAGCAGAAAACAGAGGAGAAGAGCAGCATGTGTACTCAGAACAGAAGGCTAACAGAGGATGAAGAGCAGCATGTGTACTCAGAGCAGAGGAGGGAGAACAGAGGAGGAAGACAATGTTAGCTAGAACAAACAGGGAGAACAGAGGAGGAAGAGCAAATTCAGAGCAGAGGGGGGAGAACAGAGGAGGAAGAGCAGCATGTGTAGCTCAGAACAGAAGGGAGAACAGATGAATAATGTCATTTTTGTGACTGGAGCAGAGGGGGAGAACAGAAAGAAGAAGCATGTGTACTCAGAACAGAGGGAGGGAGAACAGAGGAGGAAGAGCAGCATGTGTATACAGAGCAGAGGGGGGGAGAACAGAGGAGGAAGAGCAGCATGTGTACTCAGAGCAGAGGGGGAGAACAGAGGAGGAAGAGCAGCATGTGTACTCAGAGCAGAGGGAGGGAGAACAGAGGAGGAAGAGCAGCATGTGTACTCAGAACAGAGGGAGGGAGAACAGAGGATGAAGAGCAGCATGTGTACTCAGAGGGGAGGGAGAACAGAGGAGGAAGAGCAGCATGTGTACTCAGAGGGGAGGGAGGGAGAACAGAGGAGGAAGAGCAGCATGTGTACTCAGAACAGAGGGAGGGAGAACAGAGGAGGAAGAGCAGCATGTGTACTCAGAGGGGAGGGAGGGAGAACAGAGGAGGAAGAGCAGCATGTATAAATAGGATGGCAGAAAGACATAATAACATAGCGGATGTCAGACATTTAGTAGTGAATTACATTTAGTAGTGAATTACATTTAGTAGTGAAATACATTTAGGAGTGAATTACATTTAGTAGTGAATTACATTTAGTAGTGAATTACATTTAGTAGTGAAATACATTTAGTAGTGAATTACATTTAGTAGTGAATTACATTTAGTAGTGAATTACATTTAGTAGTGAATTACATTTAGTAGTGAATTACATTTAGTAGTGAATTACATTTAGTAGTGAATTACATTTAGTAGTGAAATACATTTAGTAGTGAATTACATTTAGTAGTGAATTACATTTAGTAGTGAATTACATTTAGTAGTGAAATACATTTAGTAGTGAATTACATTTAGTAGTGAAATACATTTAGGAGTGAATTACATTTAGGAGTGAATTACATTTAGTAGTGAATTACATTTAGTAGTGAAATACATTTAGGAGTGAATTACATTTAGTAGTGAATTACATTTATTAGTGAAATACATTTAGGAGTGAATTACATTTAGTAGTGAATTACATTTAGTAGTGAATTACATTTAGTAGTGAAATACATTTAGTAGTGAATTACATTTAGTAGTGAATTACATTTAGTAGTGAATTACATTTAGTAGTGAAATACATTTAGTAGTGAATTACATTTAGTAGTGAAATACATTTAGTAGTGAATTACATTTAGTAGTGAATTACATTTAGTAGTGAATTACATTTAGTAGTGAAATACATTTAGTAGTGAATTACATTTAGTAGTGAATTACATTTAGTAGTGAAATACATTTAGTAGTGAATTACATTTAGTAGTGAACTACATTTACGTACAAGTGTAACTTCGTCACCTCATGGGCGACACACAACAGATACTCGATGATAAAGAACCCTGTGGACTCACCATCTCCATGTGGACTCACCATCTCCCTGTGGACTCACCATCTCCCTGTGGACTCACCATCTCCATGTGGACTCACCATCTCCCTGTGGACTCACCATCTCCCTATGGACTCACCATCTCCCTGTGGACTCACCATCTCCCTGTGGACTCACCATCTCCCTGTGGACTCACCATCTCCCTGTGGACTCACCATCTCCCTGTGGACTCCCCATCTCCCTGTGAACTCACCATCTCCCTGTGGACTCACCATCTCCATGTGGACTCACCATCTCCCTATGGACTCACCATCTCCCTATGGACTCACCATCTCCCTGTGGACTCACCATCTCCCTGTGGACTCACCATCTCCCTGTGGACTCACCATCTCCCTGTGGACTCACCATCTCCCTATGAACTCACCATCTCCCTGTGGACTCACCATCTCCCTGTGGACTCACCATCTCCCTGTGGACTCACCATCTCCCTGTGGACTCCCCATCTCCCTGTGAACTCACCATCTCCCTGTGGACCCACCATCTCCCTGTGGACTCACCATCTCCCTGTGGACTCACCATCTCCCTGTGGACTCACCATCTCCCTGTGGACTCACCATCTCCCTGTGGACTCATCATCTCCCTGTGGACTCACCATCTCCCTATGGTCTCACCATCTCCCGGTGGACTCACCATCTCCCGGTGGACTCACCCTATGGACTCACCATCTCCCTGTGGACTCACCATCTCCCTGTGGACTCACCCTATGAACTCACCATCTTCCTGTGGACTCACCATCTCCCTGTGGACTCACCATCTCCCTGTGGACTCACCCTATGGACTCACCATCGCCCTGTGGACTCACCATCGCCCTGTGGACTCATCATCTCCCTGTGGACTCACCATCTCCCTATGGACTTACCATCTCCCGGTGGACTCACCATCTCCCGGTGGACTCACCCTATGGACTCACCATCTCCCTGTGGACTCACCATCTCCCTGTGGACTCACCATCTCCCTGTGGACTCACCCTATGAACTCACCATCTCCCTGTGGACTCACCATCTCCCTGTGGACTCACCATCTCCCTGTGGACTCACCCTATGAACACACCATCTCCCTGTGGACTCACCATCTCCCTGTGGACTCACCATCTCCCTGTGGACTCACCTTATGAACTCACCATCTTCCTGTGGACTCACCATCTCCCTGTGGACTCACCATCTCCCTATAGACTCACCATCTCCATGTGGACTCACCATCTCCCTGTGGACTCACCCTATGAACTCACCATCTCCCTGTGGACTCACCATCTCCCTATGGACTCACCATCGCCCTATGGACTCACCATCTCCCTATGGACTCACCAGCTCCAGCTCCCTATAGACTCATCATCTCCCTATGGACTCATCATCTCCCTGTGGATTCATCATCTCCCTATGAACTCATCATCTCCCTGTGGATTCATCATCTCCCTATGGACTCACCATCTCCCTATAGACTCATCATCTCCCTATGGACTCACCATCTCCCGGTGGACTCACCATCTCCCGGTGGACTCACCCTATGGACTCACCATCTCCCTGTGGACTCACCATCTCCCTGTGGACTCACCATCTCCCTGTGGACTCACCCTATGAACTCACCATCTCCCTGTGGACTCACCATCTCCCTGTGGACTCACCATCTCCCTGTGGACTCACCATCTCCCTGTGGACTCACCCTATGAACACACCATCTCCCTGTGGACTCACCATTTCCCTATGGACTCACCATCTCCCTGTGGACTCACCATCTCCCTGTGGACTCACCCTATGAACTCACCATCTTCCTGTGGACTCACCATCTCCCTGTGGACTCACCATCTCCCTATGGACTCACCATCTCCATGTGGACTCACCATCTCCCTGTGGACTCACCCTATGAACTCACCATCTCCCTGTGGACTCACCATCTCCCTATGGACTCACCATCGCCCTATGGACTCACCATCTCCCTATGGACTCACCCTATGGACTCATCAGCTCCCTATAGACTCATCATCTCCCTATGGACTCATCATCTCTCTGTGGATTCATCATCTCTCTGTGGATTCATCATCTCCCTATGAACTCATCATCTCCCTATAGACTCATCATCTCCCTATGGACTCACCATCTCCCTATGGACTCACCATCTCCCTGTGGACTCACCATCTCCCTGTGGACTCACCATCTCCCTGTGGACTCACCATCTCCCTATGGACTCACCATCTCGCTGTGGACTCACCATCTCCCTGTGGACTCACCATCTCCCTGTGGACTCACCATCTCCCTGTGGACTCACCATCTCCCTATGGACTCACCATCTCGCGTGGACTCACCATCTCCCTGTGGACTCACCCTATGAACTCACCATCTCCCTGTGGACTCACCATCTCCCTGTGGACTCACCATCTCCCTGTGGACTCACCCTATGAACTCACCATCTCCCTGTGGACTCACCATCTCCCTGTGGACTCACCATCTCCCTGTGGACTCACCCTATGAACTCACCATCTCCCTGTGGACTCACCATCTCCCTGTTGGACTCACCATCTCCCTGTGGACACCCTATGAACACACCATCTCCCTGTGGACTCACCATCTCCCTATGGACTCACCATCTCCATGTGGACTCACCATCTCCCTATGGACTCACCATCTCCCTATGGACTCACCCAATGGACTCATCAGCTCCCTATAGACTCATCATCTCCCTATGGACTCATCATCTCCCTATAGACTCATCATCTCCCTATGGACTCATCATCTCCCTGTGGATTCATCATCTCCCTATGGACTCATCATCTCCCTGTGGATTCATCATCTCCCTATGGACTCACCATCTCCCTATAGACTCATCATCTCCCTATGGACTCACCCTTTGGACTCATCAGCTCCCTATAGACTCATCATCTCTCTATGGACTCACCATCTCCCTATAGACTCATCTCCCTGTGGACTCACCCTTTGGACTCACCCTGTGGACTCACCATCTCCCTCTTTCTCCTGTTGTGCGTGTGTGTGTGCGTGTGTGTGTATCTTGAGAGCGACAAGTAGGACAGGATATCAGAGCCTTAGTAGTGTAAACGGAACCAACTTGGCAATAGACTGCCTCAGCTTGGCTAGCAAATACTGCTCCATAGCTATGAGGGGGGAGGAGGGCGTGGAGAGGAGGAACAGGGGGAGGAGGAGAAGGAGAGGAGAGGAGGAACAGGGGGAGGAGGAGAAGAGGAGAGGAGAGGAGAGGAGAGGAGAGGAGAGAGGAGAGGAGAGGAGAGGAGAGGAGAGGAGGAACAGGGAGAGAGAGGAGAGAGAAGAGGAAGAGAGGAGAGAGAGAGAGGAGAGGAGAGGAGAGGAGAGGAGGAGGAGAGGAGGAGGGGGAGGGGAGAAGAGGAGGAGGAGGAGAGGAGAGGAGAGGAGGAACAGGGGAGAGGGAGAAGAGGAGAGGAGAGGAGAGGAGAGGAGGAGGAGAGGAGAGGAGAGGAGAGAGGAGAGGAGAGGAGAGGGAGGAACAGGGGGGAGGAGGAGAAGAGGAGAGGAGAGGGAGGAGAGGAGAGGAGAGGAGAGGAGAGGGAGAGGAGAGGAGGAGAGGAGAGGAGAGAGGAGAGGAGAGGGAGAGGAGAGGAGAGGAGAGGAGAGAGAACAGGGAGAGGAGGAGATGAACGGGGGTGCTTAGTGGATGACAAAGGAGAAGTTTTAAGGGAGGAAAAAGGGGGGAGTGTTTTTATAACAGTACCAGCACTTTAGAGGAAGCTCATCACACACACACACAGGGAACACATACACAGGACACAGACACAGCACACACACACATACACGCACACACGAGAGGAGAGGCACAGGCAGGAGATGACACATACACACACACAGAGGAGCAGACATGACACACACATGCACACACATGACAAAGCACATCACACGCAAGTTTTAATGGAGGAAACACACACACATGGGGGCAACACTTGTGTTTTTACACACAGCACTTTACACACATACACACACACATACACACGCACACACACACACACGCACACACACACGCACACACATACACACACACATACACACACACATACACACACACATACACACACACACACACACACACACACGCACACACACACGCACACACACACGCACACACATACACACACACATACACACACACATACACACACACATACACACGCACACACACATGCACACACACACACATACACACACACATACATACACACGCACACACACACGCACACACATGCGCGAGAATACACACATTCCTCTTTGCCATGAAGATGGCTGACAGGGTACAGCTTAGAAGTTTTAACACAGAGAGATGGAGGAGGAAGCAACACAGTGAACTACTGTTGACCAGAGACCTATAGAGAATAGGGTGCACTACTGTTGACCAGGACCTATAGAGAATAGGGTGCACTACTGTTGACCAGGACCTATAGGGAATAGGGTGAACTACTGTTGACCAGAGACCTGTAGGGAATAGGGTGCACTACTGTTGACCAGAGACCTATAGGGAATAGGGTGCACTACTGTTGACCAGAGACCTATAGGGAATAGGGTGCACTACTGTTGACCAGAGACCCATAGGGAATAGGGTGCACTACTGTTGACCAGAGACCTATAGGGAATAGGGTGCACTACTGTTGACCAGAGACCTATAGGGAATAGGGTGCACTACTGTTGACCAGGACCTATAGGGAATAGGGTGCACTACTGTTGACCAGAGACCTATAGGGAATAGGGTGCACTACTGTTGACCAGAGACCTATAGGGAATAGGGTGCACTACTGTTGACCAGAGACCTGTAGGGAATAGGGTGCACTACTGTTGACCAGAGACCTGTACGGAATAGGGTGCACTACTGTTGACCAGAGACCTATAGGGAATAGGGTGCACTACTGTTGACCAGAGACCTGTAGGGAATAGGGTGCACTACTGTTGACCAGAGACCTATAGGGAATAGGGTGCACTACTGTTGACCAGAGACCTGTAGGGAATAGGGTGCACTACTGTTGACCAGAGACCTATAGGGAATAGGGTGCACTACTGTTGACCAGAGACCTGTAGGGAATAGGGTGCACTACTGTTGACCAGAGACCTGTAGGGAATAGGGTGCACTACTGTTGATCAGAGACCTATAGGGAATAGGGTGCACTACTGTTGATCAGAGACCTGTAGGGAATAGGGTGCACTACTGTTGACCAGAGACCTATAGGGAATAGGGTGCACTACTGTTGATCAGAGACCTATAGGGAATAGGGTGCACTACTGTTGACCAGAGACCTATAGGGAATAGGGTTGGACTACTGTAATGACCAGAGACCTATAATTAAAGTAACTACTGCCCCATTTACAGACCTATAGGGAATAGGGTGCAAACTGATTCCAGAGACCTACAGGGAATGTGACTTGTGTTGAACCAGAGACCTATTTGAATAGGGTGCACTACTGTTCCAGAGACCTATTTGCACTACTGTTGACCAGGACCTATAGGGAATAGGGTGCACTACTGTTGATCAGAGACCTGTAGGGAATAGGGTGCACTACTGTTGATCAGAGACCTATAGGGAATAGGGTGCACTACTGTTGACCAGGACCTATAGGGAATAGGGTGCACTACTGTTGATCAGAGACCTGTAGGGAATAGGGTGCACTACTGTTGATCAGAGACCTATAGGGAATAGGGTGCACTACTGTTGATCAGAGACCTATAGGGAATAGGGTGCACTACTGTTGACCAGAGACCTATATGGAATAGGGTGCACTACTATTGACCAGAGACCTGTAGGGAATAGGGTGCACTACTGTTGATCAGAGACCTATAGGAATAGGGTGCACTACTGTTGATCAGAGACCTATAGGGAATAGGGTGCACTACTGTTGATCAGAGACCTATAGGGAATAGGGTGCACTACTGTTGACCAGAGACCTATATGGAATAGGGTGCACTACTATTGACCAGAGACCTGTAGGGAATAGGGTGCACTACTGTTGATCAGAGACCTATAGGGAATAGGGTGCACTACTGTTGATCAGAGACCTATAGGGAATAGGGTGCACTACTGTTGACCAGAGACCTATATGGAATAGGGTGCACTACTGTTGACCAGAGACCGATAGAGAATAGGGTGCATTACTGTTGACCAGAGACCTATAGGGAATAGGGTGCACTTCTGTTGACCAGAGACCGATAGGGAATAGGGTGCACTACTGTTGACCAGAGACCTATAGGGAATAGGGTGCACTACTGTTGACCAGAGACCTGTAGGGAATAGGGTGCTCTACTGTTGACCAGAGACCTATAGGGAATAGGGTGCACTACTGTTGACCAGAGACCTATAGGGAATAGGGTGCACTACTGTTGACCAGAGACCTATAGGGAATAGGGTGCACTACTGTTGACCAGAGACCTATAGGGAATAGGGTGCACTACTGTTGACCAGAGACCTATAGGGAATAGGTTGCACTACTGTTGACCAGGGCCTATAGGGAATAGGGTGCACTACTGTTGACCAGAGACCTGTAGTAGGGAATAGGGTGCACTACTGTTGACCAGAGACCTATAGGGAATAGGGTGCACTACTGTTGACCAGAGACCTATAGGGAATAGGGTGCACTACTGTTGACCAGAGACCTGTAGGGAATAGGGTGCACTACTGTTGACCAGAGACCTATAGGGAATAGGGTGTCTTTCCTGTTGTCTTCACAGTCAAATTGGATTGGAATAATAATAATAATATATAATATAATTAAAGATAATTCAAGCCCCATTTACATCCAGCTTCGTAGTCCGATACAAATCTGATTCCTGGCCACATGTGACTTGTGTCTGAACGGTCAGATCAGATTTATTTGATTGGTTTATGTGTCATATTTCGCTGCTTGCTAGCTACTCTGACAGGTAAGACAATAACATTTGGTAGCTAACTTGTTAAATGCTAACAAATAAATGTAAAAAGTGAAATTGCTACTTACACCCTGTGATTACACCCTGTGATTACACCCTGTGATTACACCCTGTGATTACAGCCTGTGATTACACCCCGTGATTACAGCCTGTGATTACACCCCGTGATTACACCCTATGATTACACCCTATGATTACACCCCATGATTACACCCTGTGATTACACCCTATGATTACACCCTGTGATTACACCCCGCGATTACAGTCTGTGATTACACCCTGTGATTACACCCCGTGATTACACCCTGTGATTACACCCCGTGATTACAGCCCGTGATTACACCCTGTGATTACACCCTGTGATTACACCCTATGATTACACCCCGTGATTACAGCCCGTGATTACACCCTGTGATTACACCCTATGATTACACTCCGTGATTACAGCCCGTGATTACACCCTGTGATTACAGCCTGTGATTACACCCCGTGATTACAGCCCGTGATTACACCCTGTGATTACAGCCCGTGATTACACCCTGTGATTACACAGCATGTGATTACACCCTGTGATTACACCCTGTGATTACACCCTGTGATTACACCCTGTGATTACACAGCATGTGATTACACCCTGTGATTACACATCATGTGATTACACCCTGTGATTACACCCTGTGATTACACCCTGTGATTACACCCTGTGATTACACAGCATGTGATTACACCCTGTGATTACACATCATGTGATTACACCCTGTGATTACACCCTATGATTACACCCCGTGATTACAGCCCGTGATTACACCCTGTGATTACAGCCCGTGATTACACCCTGTGATTACACAGCATGTGATTACACCCTGTGATTACACCCTGTGATTACACCCTGTGATTACACCCTGTGATTACACCCTGTGATTACACAGCATGTGATTACACCCTGTGATTACACATCATGTGATTACACCCTGTGATTACACCCTGTGATTACACCCTGTGATTACACCCTGTGATTACACAGCATGTGATTACACCCTGTGATTACACCCTGTGATTACACATCATGTGATTTAGAACATTCAAAACAAATGGGAAGCGTCCATGGCAGGCATTGTTGCCACGGTCACCCAAGCTTGCTTACGTCACTTCTGAGTAATAGGAAGCACAGACACCACCACCAATCAGCCGACAGCCACCGCGCACACACCTCTCGTTACTATGACAACTAGCGTAAGGACTACCTGACACGATGACTCCTTGCTGTCCCCAGTCCACCTGGCCGTGCTGCTGCTCCAGTTTAAACTGTTCTGCCTTACTATTATTTGACCATGCTGGTCATTTATGAACATTTTAACATCTTGACCATGTTCTGTTATAATCTCCACCCGGCACAGCCAGAAGAGGACTGGCCACCCCACATAGCCTGGTTCCTCTCTAGGTTTCTTCCTAGGTTTTGGCCTTTCTAGGGAGTTTTTCCTAGCCACCGTGCTTCTACACCTGCATTGCTTGCTGTTTGGGGGTTTTAGGCTGGGTTTCTGTACAGCACTTTGAGATATCAGCTGATGTAAGAAGGGCTATATAAATACATTTGATTTGATTTTAACCATGTCAGCAAATCAAATCAAATGTATTTATATAGCCCTTCGTACATCAGCTGATATCTAGGGAGGCTAGCACTGGAGTAATATGATCAAATTTTTTGGTTCTAGTCAGGATTCTAGCAGCCGTATTTAGCACTAACTGAAGTTTATTTAGTGCTTTATCCGGGTAGCCGGAAAGTAGAGCATTGCAGTAGTCTAACCGAGAAGTGACAAAAGCATGGATTAATTTTTCTGCATCATTTTTGGACAGAAAGTTTCTGATTTTTGCAATGTTACGTAGATGGAAAAAAGCTGTCCTTGAAATGGTCTTGATATGTTCTTCAAAAGAGAGATCAGGGACACAGGTGAATATCCTTCCAGTTTTATTTGAGAGGGACTGTACAGTGATTAAGATTAATTGTCAGATTCAACAGAAGATCTCTTTGTTTCTTGGGACCGAGAACAAGCATCTCTGTTTTGTCCGAGTTTAAAACTAGAACGTTTGCAGCCATCCACTTCCTTATGACTGAAACACGTGCTTCTAGCGAGACAGTTTTCAGTAATTCCATCTTTGTTACGTGTGTATCAAAGAAAAGTACACATTTTAGAGTGCACTACTTGGACCAGGGACACTATAGTGAATATGATTCCACTACTTGGACCAGGGACACTATAGTGAATATGATTCCATTACTTGGACCAGGGACACTATAGTGAATATGATTCCATTACTTTGACCAGGGACACTATAGTGAATATGATTCCATTACTTGGACCAGGGACACTATAGTGAATATGATTCCATTACTTTGACCAGCGACACTATAGTGAATATGATTGTACTTTGACCAGGGACACTATAGTGAATATGATTCCACTACTTGGACCAGGGACACTATAGTGAATATGATTCCATTACTTTGACCAGGGACACTATAGTGAATATGATTCCATTACTTGGACCAGGGACACTATAGTGAATATGATTCCATTACTTGGACCAGGGACACTATAGTGAATATGATTCCATTACTTGGACCAGGGACACTATAGTGAATATGATTCCATTACTTGGACCAGGGACACTATAGTGAATATGATTCCATTACTTTGACCAGGGACACTATAGTGAATATGATTCCATTACTTGGACCAGGGACACTATAGTGAATATGATTCCACTACTTGGACCAGGGACACTATAGTGAATATGATTCCACTACTTGGACCAGGGACACTATAGTGAATATGATTCCATTACTTGGACCAGGGACACTATAGTGAATATGATTCCACTACTTTGACCAGGGACACTATAGTGAATATTGTTCCATTTAAGATATATATCCCTCTGTCTTTGTCCCTCTCCTCCTCCAGTCTGCGTTGTTCCCTTGATGTCAGACTGTCTGGCCCACACATACTGATGACTAGAACGTGAATATTCAGAGAGAGAATGGAGATTAATACTGCTCACTTAGTAACCGGGATATTACTGACAGAGTGTTGACTTGTGTGTCTACAACCCTATAACTGCATAATATGTATGTGTTGGAGTGTGTGTGTGTGTGTGTGTGTGTGTGTGTGTGTGTGTGTGTGTGTGTGTGTGTGTGTGTGTGTGTGTGTGTGTGTGTGTGTGTGTGTGTGTGTGTGTGTGTGTGTGTGTGTGTGTGTGTGTGTGTGTGTGTGTATATGTATCTATTACCTAGCTGACTGTAGTATATATTACCTAGCTGACTGTTGTATCTGTTACCTAGCTGACTGTAGTATATATTACCTAGCTGACTGTTGTATCTGTTACCTAGCTGACTGTTGTATCTGTTACCTAGCTGACTGTTGTATCTGTTACCTAGCTGACTGTTGTATCTATTACCTAGCTGACTGTTGTATCTGTTACCTAGCTGACTGTAGTATCTATTACCTAGCTGACTGTTGTATCTATTACCTAGCTGACTGTTGTATCTATTACCTAGCTGACTGTTGTATCTATTACCGAGCTGACTGTTGTATCTATTACCTAGCTGACTGTAGTATATATTACCTAGCTGACTGTTGTATCTATTACCTAGCTGACTGTTGTATCTATTACCTAGCTGACTGTAGTATCTATTACCTAGCTGACTGTTGTATCTATTACCTAGCTGACTGTTGTATCTATTACCTAGCTGACTGTTGTATCTATTACCTAGCTGACTGTAGTATCTATTACCGAGCTGACTGTTGTATCTATTACCTAGCTGACTGTT
>NC_068440.1:45365274-45367774 GCF_023373465.1 Oncorhynchus keta | reverse complement strand
TCACATTGACTCTGTACCAGTACCAACTGTATATAGTCTCCACATTGACTCTGTACCGTAATACCCTGTATATAGTCTCCACATTGACTCTGGACCGTAATACCCTGTATATAGCCTCCACATTGATTCTGTACCAGTACCCCCTGTATATAGTCTCCACATTGATTCTGTACCGGTACCCCCTGTATATAGCCTCCACATTGATTCTGTACCAGTACCCCCTGTATATAGTCTCCACATTGACTCTGTACCGGTACCCCCTGTATATAGTCTCCACATTGACTCTGTACCGTAACACCCTGTATATAGCCTCCACATTGACTCTGTACCGTAGTACCCTGTATATAGCCTCCACATTGACTCTGTACCGTAGTACCCTGTATATAGCCTCCACATTGACTCTATACCGTAATACTCTGTATATAGCCTCCACATTGACTCTGTACCGTAATACCCTGTATATAGCCTCCACATTGACTCTATACCGTAATACTCTGTATATAGCCTCCACATTGACTCTGTACCGTAACACCCTGTATATAGCCTCCACATTGACTCTGTACCGTAATACCCTGTATATAGCCTCCACATTGACTCTGTACCGTAATACTCTGTATATAGCCTCCACATTGACTCTGTACCGTAACACCCTGTATATAGCATCCACATTGACTCTATACCGTAATACTCTGTATATAGCCTCCACATTGACTCTTTACCGATACCCCCTGTATATAGCCTCCACATTGACTCTGTACCGTAACACCCTGTATATAGCCTCCACATTGACTCTGTACCGTAACACCCTGTATATAGCCTCCACATTGACTCTTACCGTATACCCCTGTATATAGCCTCCACATTGACTCTGTACCGTAACCCCTGTATATAGCCTCCACATTGACTCTGTACCGGTACCCCCTGTATATAGCCTCCACATTGACTCTGTACCGGTACCCCCTGTATATAGCCTCCACATTGACTCTGTACTGGTACCCCCTGTATATAGCCTCCACATTGACTCTGTACCGGTACCCCTTGTATATAGCCTCCACATTGACTCTGTACCGTAACACCCTGTCTATAGCCTCCACATTGACTCTGTACTGGTACCCCTTGTATATAGCCTCCACATTGACTCGGTACCGTAATACCCTGTATATAGCCTCCACATTGACTCTGTACCGTAACACCCTGTATATAGCCTTCACATTGACTCTGTACCAGTACCAACTGTATATAGTCTCCACATTGACTCTGTACCGTAATACCCTGTATATAGTCTCCACATTGACTCTGTACCGTAACACCCTGTATATAGCCTCCACATTGACTCTGTACCGTAATACCCTGTATATAGCCTCCACATTGACTCTGTACCGTAATACTCTGTGTATAGCCTCCACATTGACTCTGTACCAGTAACACCTGTATATAGCTCCACATTGACTCTGTACCGTAATACCCTGTATATAGTCTCCACATTGACTCTTTACCGTAACCCCTGTATATAGCCTCCACATTGACTCTGTACCGTAACACCCTGTATATAGCCTCCACATTGACTCTGTACCGTAACACCCTGTATATAGCCTCCACATTGACTCTGTACCGTAACACCCTGTATATAGCCTCCACATTGACTCTGTACCGTACCCCCTGTATATAGCCTCCACATTGACTCTGTTACCGATACCCCTGTATATAGCCTCCACATTGACTCTGTACCGTAACCCCTGTATATAGCCTCCACATTGACTCTGTACCGGTACCCCTGTATATAGCCTCCACATTGACTCTGTACCGGTACCCCCTGTATATAGCCTCCACATTGACTCTGTACTGGTACCCCCTGTATATAGCCTCCACATTGACTCTGTACCGTACCCCTGTATATAGCCTCCACATTGACTCTGTACCGTAACACCCTGTCTATAGCCTCCACATTGACTCTGTACCAGTACCCCTGTATATAGCCTCCACATTGACTCTGTACCAGTACCCCTGTATATAGCCTCCACATTGACTCTGTACCGTAACACCCTGTATATAGCCTTCACATTGACTCTGTACCAGTACCAACTGTATATAGTCTCCACATTGACTCTGTACCGTAATACCCTGTATATAGTCTCCACATTGACTCTGTACCGTAACACCCTGTATATAGCCTCCACATTGACTCTGTACCGTAATACCCTGTATATAGCCTCCACATTGACTCTGTACCGTAATACTCTGTGTATAGCCTCCACATTGACTCTGTACCGTAACACCCTGTATATAGCATCCACATTGACTCTATACCGTAATACTCTGTATATAGCCTCCACATTGACTCTTTACCGATACCCCCTGTATATAGCCTCCACATTCACTCTGTTCCAGAACCCCCTGTATATAGCCTCCACATTGACTCTGTACCGTAACACCCTGTATATAGCCTCCACATTGACTCTGTACCGTAACACCCTGTATATAGCCTCCACATTGACTCTGT
>NC_068440.1:45355274-45360274 GCF_023373465.1 Oncorhynchus keta | reverse complement strand
CTCTCTGTCCCTCTCTCTCTCTCTTACTCTCTCTCTCTATCTCTCTCTCTCTCTCCGTCTCTCCCTCTCTCTCTCTCTCTCTCTCTCTCTCTCTCTCTCTCTCTCTCTCTCTCTCTGTCTCTCTGTCTCTCTCTCGCTCTCTCTCTCTCTCTCTCTCTCTCTCTCTCTCTCTCTCTCTCTCTCTCTCTCTCTCTCTCTCTCTCTCTCTCTCTGTCTCTCTCTCCCTCTCTCTCTCCCCCTCTCTTTCTGTCTCTCCCTCCCTCTCTCTCCCTCTCCCTCTTGTTCACATGCCTTCAATTGCTAATTACCGCATCCGCGCCACTATATGTAAAAAAGTGTAAACCTGAGGGCCGTACCCGAACCTAATCCGCTAATATAAAACATGTGCTTTAGGCTACAGTCAAAGACGGCGTAACCATTTCTTGACAGGGAGTGCAGGATTTTTTGGGCCTGATTAAGATGTGTTTCTGCTTATAATTTCCCACATTTTGGTTAGTCAACTTGCTAACTATAATTAGATACACGCAGCTTCTCTTTTGTCGTTCTATGTTATATGTATATAAATATATATATCTCCTAGAAGCTTAAATAAATAGCTCACCAGAATAATGTAATATATATACATCAGGAAAATGATTGTGTTGTCTGTGAGCAATGCTTCTCTCGTAGAGCAAAGAAGAAGTTTAGGGACCGGGAAGAAAATTTAATAACAATACAATATATATATATATTTTTATTTTTAAATAACCCCTAAAAACATTTTTCCCTAAATTACATCACTTTTACCGGATGTAAGGAAATAGAAAGCTGTGAAAACGACCCAACATGTTAATATTTCAGTTTGGATTTGAGCCAGGCAGGTAGCCTCGCGGTTAGAGCGTTGGGCTAGTATCTGCAAGGCTGCAAGATCAAATCCAAGGTAAACTGACAAGGTAAACGTCTGTCGTTCTGCCCCTGAACAAGGCAGTTAACCCACTGTTCCTAGACCAGTTAACCCACTGTTCCTAGACCAGTTAACCCACTGTTCCTAGACCAGTTAACCCACTGTTCCTAGACCAGTTAACCCACTGTTCCTAGGGCCGTCATTGAAAATAAGAATTAGATTTTACCTGTAGGGGACAGGTCTCTAACCTGTTGAACAGTAGGGGACAGTTCTCTAACCTGTTGAACAGTAGGGGACAGTAGGGGACAGTTATCTAACCTGTTGAACAGTAGGGGACAGTTCTCTAACCTGTTGAACAGTAGGGGACAGTAGGGGACAGTTCTCTAACCTGTTGAACAGTAGGGGACAGTAGGGGACAGTTCTCTAACCTGTTGAACAGTAGGGGACAGTTCTCTAACCTGTTGAACAGTAGGGGACAGTTCTCTAACCTGATGAACAGTAGGGGACAGTTCTCTAACCTGTTGAACAGTAGGGGACAGTTATCTAACCTGATGAACAGTAGGGGACAGTTCTCTAACCTGTTGGACAGTAGGGGACAGTTCTCTAACCTGTTGAACAGTAGGGGACAGTAGGGGACAGTTCTCTAACCTGTTGAACAGTAGGGGACAGTTCTCTAACCTGTTGAACAGTAGGGGACAGTAGGGGACAGTTCTCTAACCTGTTGAACAGTAGGGGACAGTAGGGGACAGTTCTCTAACCTGTTGAACAGTAGGGGACAGTAGGGGACAGTAGGGGACAGTAGGGGACAGTTCTCTAACCTGTTGAACAGTAGGGGACAGTTCTCTAACCTGTTGAACAGTAGGGGACAGTTCTCTAACCTGTTGAACAGTAGGGGACAGTTTCTCTAACCTGTTGGACAGTTCTCTAACCTGGGAACAGTAGGGGACAGTAGGGGACAGTTCTCTAACCTGTTGAACAGTAGGGGACAGTTCTCTAACCTGTTGAACAGTAGGGGACAGTAGGGGACAGTTCTCTAACCTGTTGAACAGTAGGGGACAGTTCTCTAACCTGTTGAACAGTAGGGGACAGTTCTCTAACCTGTTGAACAGTAGGGGACAGTAGGGGACAGTTCTCTAACCTGTTGGACAGTAGGGGACAGTTCTCTAACCTGTTGAACAGTAGGGGACAGTTCTCTAACCTGTTGGACAGTAGGGGACAGTTCTCTAACCTGTTGAACAGTAGGGGACAGTAGGGGACAGTTCTCTAACCTGTTGGACAGTAGGGGACAGTAGGGGACAGTAGGGGACAGTAGGGGACAGTTCTCTAACCTGTTGGACAGTAGGGGACAGTTCTCTAACCTGTTGAACAGTAGGGGACAGTAGGGGACAGTTCTCTAACCTGTTGAACAGTAGGGGACAGTTCTCTAACCTGTTGAACAGTAGGGGACAGTAGGGGACAGTTATCTAACCTGTTGAACAGTAGGGGACAGTTCTCTAACCTGTTGAACAGTAGGGGACAGTTCTCTAACCTGTTGAACAGTAGGGGACAGTTCTCTAACCTGGGGACAGTAGGGGACAGTTCTCTAACCTGTTGACAGTAGGGGACAGTTCTCTAACCTGTTGAACAGTAGGGGACAGTAGGGGACAGTTATCTAACCTGTTGAACAGTAGGGGACAGTTATCTAACCTGTTGAACAGTAGGGGACAGTTCTCTAACCTGTTGAACAGTAGGGGACAGTAGGGGACAGTTCTCTAACCTGTTGAACAGTAGGGGACCTGTTGAACAGTAGGGGACAGTAGGGGACAGTTTATCTAACCTGTTGGACAGTAGGGGACAGTTCTCTAACCTGTTGAACAGTAGGGGACAGTAGGGGACAGTTCTCTAACCTGTTGGACAGTAGTAGGGGACAGTTATCTAACCTGGACAGTAGGGGACAGTTCTCTAGGGACAGTAGGGGACAGTTCTCTAACCTGTTGAACAGTAGGGGACAGTTCTCTAACCTGTTGAACAGTAGGGGACAGTAGGGGACAGTTCTCTAACCTGTTGAACAGTAGGGGACAGTTCTCTAACCTGTTGAACAGTAGGGGACAGTAGGGGACAGTTATCTAACCTGTTGAACAGTAGGGGACAGTTATCTAACCTGTTGAACAGTAGGGGACAGTTCTCTAACCTGTTGAACAGTAGGGGACAGTAACCTGGGACAGTAGGGGACAGTTCTCTAACCTGTTGAACAGTAGGGGACAGTTCTCTAACCTGTTGAACAGTAGGGGACAGTAGGGGACAGTTCTCTAACCTGTTGAACAGTAGGGGACAGTTCTCTAACCTGTTGAACAGTAGGGGACAGTTCTCTAACCTGTTGAACAGTAGGGGACAGTTCTCTAACCTGTTGAACAGTAGGGGACAGTAGGGGACAGTTCTCTAACCTGTTGAACAGTAGGGGACAGTAGGGGACAGTTATCTAACCTGTTGAACAGTAGGGGACAGTTCTCTAACCTGTTGAACAGTAGGGGACAGTTCTCTAACCTGTTGAACAGTAGGGGACAGTTATCTAACCTGTTGAACAGTAGGGGACAGTAGGGGACAGTTCTCTAACCTGTTGAACAGTAGGGGACAGTAGGGGACAGTTCTCTAACCTGTTGAACAGTAGGGGACAGTTCTCTAACCTGTTGAACAGTAGGGGACAGTAGGGGACAGTTCTCTAACCTGTTGAACAGTAGGGGACAGTTCTCTAACCTGTTGAACAGTAGGGGACAGTTCTCTAACCTGTTGAACAGTTATCTAACCTGTTGAACAGTAGGGGACAGTTCTCTAACCTGTTGAAGTAGGGGACAGTTCTCTAACCTGTTGAACAGTAGGACAGTAGGGGACAGTTCTCTAACCTGTTGAACAGTAGGGGACAGTTATCTAACCTGTTGGACAGTAGGGGACAGTTCTCTAACCTGTTGAACAGTAGGGGACAGTAGGGGACAGTTCTCTAACCTGTTGAACAGTAGGGGACAGTAGGGGACAGTTCTCTAACCTGTTGAACAGTAGGGGACAGTAGGGGACAGTTCTCTAACCTGTTGAACAGTAGGGGACAGTTCTCTAACCTGTTGAACAGTAGGGGACAGTAGGGGACAGTTCTCTAACCTGTTGAACAGTAGGGGACAGTTCTCTAACCTGTTGAACAGTAGGGGACAGTAGGGGACAGTTCTCTAACCTGTTGAACAGTAGGGGACAGTTCTCTAACCTGTTGAACAGTAGGGGACAGTTCTCTAACCTGTTGAACAGTAGGGGACAGTTCTCTAACCTGTTGAACAGTAGGGGACAGTAGGGGACAGTTCTCTAACCTGTTGAACAGTAGGGGACAGTAGGGGACAGTTCTCTAACCTGTTGGACAGTAGGGGACAGTTCTCTAACCTGTTGAACAGTAGGGGACAGTAGGGGACAGTTCTCTAACCTGTTGAACAGTAGGGGACAGTAGGGGACAGTTATCTAACCTGTTGAACAGTAGGGGACAGTTCTCTAACCTGTTGAACAGTAGGGGACAGTTCTCTAACCTGTTGAACAGTAGGGGACAGTTCTCTAACCTGTTGAACAGTAGGGGACAGTAGGGGACAGTTCTCTAACCTGTTGAACAGTAGGGGACAGTTCTCTAACCTGTTGAACAGTAGGGGACAGTAGGGGACAGTTCTCTAACCTGTTGAACAGTAGGGGACAGTAGGGGACAGTTCTCTAACCTGTTGAACAGTAGGGGACAGTAGGGGACAGTAGGGGACAGTAGGGGACAGGTCTCTAACCTGTTGAACAGTAGGGGACAGTAGGGGACAGTTATCTAACCTGTTGAACAGTAGGGGACAGTTCTCTAACCTGTTGAACAGTAGGGGACAGTAGGGGACAGTTATCTAACCTGTTGGACAGTAGGGGACAGTTCTCTAACCTGATGAACAGTAGGGGACAGTTCTCTAACCTGTTGAACAGTAGGGGACAGTAGGGGACAGTTCTCTAACCTGTTGGACAGTAGGGGACAGTTCTCTAACCTGTTGGACAGTAGGGGACAGTTCTCTAACCTGTTGAACAGTAGGGGACAGTTCTCTAACCTGTTGAACAGTAGGGGACAGTAGGGGACAGTTCTCTA